>NW_015552615.1:1888317-1902817 GCF_001515605.1 Sinocyclocheilus anshuiensis | reverse complement strand
AATTGTAATAATATTTCACAATATTACAGTTTTTACTATATTTTTAATCAAATAAATGCAGCCTTGGTGAACATAAGAGACGCCTTTCAAAAACTTTAAAACCCTAAACTTATAAACAGGAGTGTTTTGCACTGTGTTGGACTGTGTTTGTATCAGTCTGATCTGTGTCGGTTTTCTGTGGTTGTAGGTCTCCTGTGGAATCTCTCCTCTGCGGATAACCTTAAGCTGGATTTGCTCCACACAGCCTTGCCTGCGCTCACTGAGAAAGTCATCGAGCCGTTTTCAGCAAGTACAGACGACAACTCCAACACCAGCCTGGCACCAGAGGTCTTCAACAACGCCACGGCATGCCTTCGGTAACATCACACACGTGTACACAAGGCAAACGTCAGGACTGACTCCACGCATAATACTACTATTGTTGCTGGAGCCCGTATCTGACGCTGGTTATATTTTCACCAGTAAGCTGTTAGATAAATATTTTATCTAGATTCGTATTGACTTTGGCACACCTACAGACCACCTAGAGTTCAAAACCTGTTGGAAAAAAAACTGTAAATCACTTTCTGGATTTGGCAAGCTCTACATTGATTGCCTGGCATTATGTACAGTACCTTTTAGGTGCACTTTTCTACAAGCTCTTCTGAGGATGATAAAGTCTGCCAGGTTATTGATATTAAGGCAAGACACTAGAGGCAAACCATTGGTCAATTTTTAGATTTTGGCCTATTTTGTTTCTATAACTTGTCTTCTTTCAGACTAGTGGAACGAACACATCCAAAAAAAAAAACACATCAATTTTTTTTTCACACTTTACCTATCTGTGTATGTAGATTTCAGTTACAATACATCTTTAAAGGCTGTCTTAATCTCCACTTCAGCAGCGCTTAGAAACTACGTTACAGTCTTATTCCTGTTAATATTCTGCAGGTTTTTACAGAAGGGTTTGTTAATGTATAATTAACCTGGTATTTTATTTTGTTTGGCTGTTGACAATATTATCTGATTTAACGTGGAACAAAAAAAGACATATCCAAAAACACCTTTAACTCTAATATGCCAACAAAATTTAAACCTGGTGTTAGAGTTCAGATTTCTGTTCTGGGAATTATGCAAATTCGTGTATATTTAAATAGAGAATGCCTCATATTATAAATGTTAAGTTTATATATATGTGTAAAAGAAATGTTGAGCATATACATCTATTCTAGAGATTGACCGATATATCGATTTACCGATATTTTTCCTGATATTTCAGGATTTTACCATAATCGGTTATCGGTTTTGTAATATCGGATTCACCGATAAACGCCACCATCTTGTGGGTGTTTTGAGAATTGCGCGCAGGATCGCCATTGCAGCACGGCGTCTGAGGGGAGAAGAGACAACAACAACGGCGTGCATAGGTAAAACATACTTACTTGCTTTGCTGTAATTAGTCAACTTTATTTAACATAATAGCCATTAATGCACATATTAGATGTGTTACAAAAATGCCTGAAATGTAGCTAGTTTATGCAGCTTAAGAAATAGAGATGAACTCACTGAGTCACGTAGATAATCCGTCAAGTCCTGTCCCAATAAAGACGTAACTTTGCATGAATTAAATAATACAGCCATAAATGAGCGCATGTTGGAAATAAAAGCGCTGAATTTAATTCTCCCTCTGTTGTCTATGCTCATCATTAGTTTCGTGAAGTCGTCTGCATTTTGCTACAGAGAATATTATTCAGTGAATTAACATTATCCAGTGAATTATTCTTCACTCTTTAGTCTATTAAACCGCTTATAAACCTACTAAAACTGTGGTTTAAAATGAAGATGACTCCTGTCCTTTATTTATTTTCTCCATTTGCAAACATTAGACCTTCTACATTTATTTTGCTTATTAGTGTTGCTGCTGATGCTTTTTATAAATAAAATGTTTTTATTGTTGTAATATGAAGATTAAATTTACCATGAAAAACACTTTTTTTTTAAGATGACTGAAAGGAGGAAAAACCAAAGTGAAGCATGGACTTACTTCACTCAGTCATTTATTTACTTTATAACAGTAAATAAATATCGGTTCTGCATATCGGTTATTGGGCACATAAACATGAAAATAATTGGTATCGGTATCGGTTATAAAAAAAATCTATATCTGGCGATCACTAATATCAATTAATTATATTTCTAATGTATATTAATACAAAACATTTGTGTGATTTAACAGTGATTAATCAAGTGGTAAAGTATAGTGATATCCATTAGGTACAATTTGTACCATTTTTACCAAATTTTTGTCTTGCCTTAAAATCTAGTTTAGTTTTAAAAAGCTAGTTCAGTCAAAAATGAAAATTCTGTCATCGTTTACTCACCATCCACCAGTTCCACAAGTTTCTTTCTTCTGTTGAACACAAAAGAAGATATTTTAAAGAATGCTGCTAACCAAACATTTGACGATAGCCGTTAACTTCCATAATAATTTTCCATACTATGGAAGTCAATGGCTACTGTCAGCTGTTTGGTTGCCAACATTCTTCGAAACGTTATTTTTGGTGCATAAGAAAGAACCTCATTCAGGTTTGGAACAACTTGAGGGTGTGAGTAAATAATGACAGACTTTTCATTTTTGAGTGAACTGTCCCTTTAAGTTTTTGGACCATCAGAAATGTAAAGATGATCACTTCACGTGTCAATCAGTGGATGGTTCTTGGCCAGAATGAGCTGCGGTGTTGAACTAGCTGTGCAATATTGACATCAAGCGTATTTGCATTGCATGACTGTGTCGTAAAGGTGGCGGTGAAGTAATTGGACACAATTTTTAAAGGCTCAGATTATCAAATTAGTGTATAAACATTGTAACAATCTGTCTTCAGATTGTTTTTTTTTGTGAATTCTGAGATCAAGTTGAAGGCCAACATGGCCGTTTCTCCTGTTTGTCAACAGCAACCTAAGCGCCTCCAAACCGGCGAACCGACAAGCCATGCGCAACTGCAAAGGCCTCATCGACTCACTCATGCGCTACACGGAGAACTGCGTAAATGCTGGGACGCCTGACGACCAGGTAAACGCTTGGTGATTATATGTGCTACTGAACACAACAGATCATGAAAAATCAGGAAATGATGAGCAAAAATCTATCTGTTGCTTTGCTTTAACTTAAGCATTATGGTCTGAATTTCTCTATTACGAGTCAGTCTGAATCAAAAGATCTTTTAAAGCGTGTAACTTAATTAAAATAGGAAAAGTCCAAAAGTGTGGGAACCTTGTGTCAGTATTTTCTCTGTAGTAAAAGAGTTTTAAGATGGCATGAGATGTCAAGGGTTTTTTCTAAGCAAGCATCTTTATAGTCTGGGTGGAGAATGTTGGTGTGGCATTGATGGTTTAATGGTGTTTTAATAAGTTATGTAGTGATGCCCGAAGCGTTAAAACTCCCTGAAGGAAAGCGTGTATGAACACAAGGCGTTTCCAGGGGCTAAACTCATGCAGTCAAACTTTATTGTTGTGGTTAGAAAAAATGCTTCATTACTCACATTTAATTGACAGACAGATTTGATCAGAACCTCACAAGCATGTTTCAACATCTGCTTTCTCTTTCACTGAATATGCAAATAATCAATGCATGTCAGTTTTCCTAAACACACATTGTTACACGGCCACTTAGAACAAACTTGCACATACTATATAATTATAATGATAAAAAATAAAAACTTTTTTTTTTGCATATGTATATATAAAATAAACTGCTAGAGACTTTCCATTTTTAAATCACAATTTATATTTTAATGTAAATATTTACAAGTTTTATATTATATAACCACCATCTCAATAAAAATGAAATTGATAATTTTGCTTTAATGTGTTTATTTTTATTGCTGTTGCCCGTTTTAAATATTTGAATCGCTTTTTAGCTTTTTGCTGTTTACTTAAATAGTCCTGTGGTGTGACAAATGGAATTTTAAAAACAAATGTTGCTTGTAATCCCCCAATTAATGCATAATAACTATACAATAGCAAGAGAAATGTTGATTAAAATACTTATAGACAAGTAAAACACACCACTGCACACTCCTGCTGCTGCTTATTTTAATGTCTACGTTTTTATCACAGTATTGGTTATTGTGCTCTTGTTTTTCAGTCTTTGGAGAACTGCGTCTGCATTCTGCACAACCTCACCTACCAGCTGGAGACCGAGATGCCGTCTCTCTTCACTAAAATAAACATGCTGGCCAGTTACGCTCGCAATCACTCCAGCTCATCAGACGCCGGTCCGATCGGCTGCTTCAGCTCCCAGAGCCAAAAACTGCAGCAGGAGGTTTGTGGTTTTACGCCTCATTAAAGCTTGCATTTCACAGTGTGATTGCCATCTTAATATTTCAGTGAAACTGTAAGGTTCTTCAAATAATACGGAGATATTTGCCAAAAGCATTGCATTACTGTTGATGCTAGTTTTTATTGAGTTGTCCTTCATGCTGTCGTGTTTGGTTGTGTTGCAGCAGAGCGGCTTTGACTATCCAGTGATGGAGGACAACAATCCTAAAGGTGCCGGCTGGCTCTTCCACTCCAAAGCCCTGCAGATGTACCTCAATCTGTTGAGCTCCAGTGAAAGAGACGCCACACTTGAGGCCAGCTGCGGAGTGCTGCAGAACCTCACAGCCACTGATGGCTTAGTAAGACATCAATCAGTTTGTTTTAGCATGCACCTGTTCATAGGTTGGATGCAGAGAAAATCAAGGATTCTGCTATATTTTATGTTTTAAATAATAATGCTTTATATTATAAGCATTGTTTATTTTATTTATAACATGCACTTGTTCATGGGTTGGACATAAACCTAAAATCAAGGATTTTATTTTATTGTATTGTGGTATATATTTCAATAATAATGTTATTTATAACATTATATATTAAGAATTATTTTATTTTATGTATTTTTTATGAATTTTTTTTATAGAATGCACCTGTTGATGATTGTATTTGAAAAATCAAGTAAATTTCAAATAATAATGGTTTACATATTAAGCTTCATTTTTTTTTTGCGTCCATGCATCTGTCATGGGTTGGACTCAAAGAAAAGCACGAATTTTATTTCATTATGATAATTATTTTGATTAAATGTTTTATATTAAGCATTGTTTATTTTGTTATTTTTTTATTTTATTTATTTATGTTGCATGCACCTGTTTATGGGTTGAGCTCAAGGAAAAACCAAGTATATTATTTTATTGTATTGTAGTATATATACTTAATTATGTTTTGCATATTTATAATATTTTAAAAAATGTATGAATTTTTATTTTATTTTAGAGTGCACCTGTTCATGTGATGTATAAAAGTGTAGTGTGCATCTTTTAATGGATTGGATTCAATCGTTTTATTTAATTTCATTATGATAATTATTATGAAAAAATAATATTTTAAATATTAACCATAGTTTAATTTCATTTCATTTTTGGGGAAAATTCCAGATAAATCTACGTGCCCCCATCTTATTTTGCAGGTATCGAATGTGTTGAGTCATACAATCGTCCAGAAGCTCAACGGTCTTAAATACATCAGTCCGTTGTTGCAGTCGCCCAATCCCGCTCTACAGAACAGCGCAGTCGCTCTGCTCGGGAACCTGTCCAGATCCACACGTACAAACAAAACCATGGGTAAGCGAATGTGTGCCATCACTCGAGGATAAGACCGCTTAACATTGACGTGTTATTGTTTGAAGGAGCTGCATCATGGTTGACGGTCTGTGAGGTTCTATGTTTTGACTGCTTGTTTTTGTATCACTTCCGATTGCTTTGGATTAATGTTGCCGTTTTTGTCTCTATGCGTGATTATTGCCCGTTGTTGTCATTGTTGTGTTCTGTAGTTGTGTCTGGTTCAGCACTGTTTTTGACCCAGTGTTGTGGTGTTTTTGATGTAGCGTGTATTTTGCGGTCGATCTGATGAATGTTTTTGCTCGTGAAGCTCGGCAGACTCTCCCGCAGCTGGTCGGCTTCCTGAACTCAGGGCTCATGAAGGGCGACTCCTCAACCGAATATGACAGCACCATGGCCACAGCTCTTCACAACGCACACGGCCTGATGAAGGCCGACCCTGAGATCAGCAAGAGTCTGCTGAACAACAGCCTGATCAACTCCCTCAACAACATGAGTCTCAATCTGTGAGTGCGCACTTCCTACTGTTCATTCAGCTTAGTGAACAGGGTTATTCTTGATATATGAATCAGAATACTTGAATTAAGAAGGCAAAAGAAAATAGAAGACGTAATTCCCCTTTTTGTTACTATGCACATTGTTCAAAAAATAAAACAGAAAAAAAAAGAATTAAAAAAAAAAGGAATTTTTAAGAATTTATAATAACATTATTATGAGCAATATTTTAATCTATTTTAATAAAAAAAATATTTTATTTTTATTCTCTAGTATATGCATTTTTTTCTATGCCAAATGTTTGTCATTTCTTGTAATATATCAGGGGTCTGCCGAAGTCCAGCACTGCAGCGGGAGTTCTTCTTCACAGTCTGTGGTCAGAAAAGAATATTCAGAGTTTCCTTAAAAAGGTAAGAATGCAAACATAAACAATATTTGCTAGAAATGTTTGCTAATACAAATAAAAATACTTGAAAATCAGTGGTTCTTTGCAGCAGAGAATCCAAATCAAGAACAATTTCTCTCTCTGTATGTTTCGTGAGCTGCTCTGTGGTTTTTTGGAAATGTAAAAGGTTCTTGATGCTTCATTATAGGTTCTTCCGATCAGTGTTTCGGTTGATTGATTGATTTATATAGTGCTTTATACAATACAGATTGTTTTAAAGCAGCTTCACATTAATAAAAAGCAAAACAACAGTGTAAATATTGTAAAATTGCTCAATTATGAAACCAAAACTTGTTACTATAAGCAGAAAATAATAGTGTTATATTCAGCTCAGTTTAGTTTAGTTCAGTTCAGTTAAATAAAAGTGTCGATGCTGCAAAGTGCATTATTTTTGAAAAGACTGCAAGTCAGATGTAGGCAGAAAATAGTTCCATTTATTAATTTTAATTCATTAAGAATTACATTTGTTTTATAATTATTGAGCAATATTTTATCAATTTCAATTACAAATTTTATTTAATTCTTTCCAAATGTTTATCATTTCAGCTTTAATCAGCTCTACAGAAGATAATAGTGTAATAGTTCAGGTTAATAATAGTTGTAATAATAATAATAATATTAATAATAATAATAAATGTTGCTTATCCACTTCAATACGGTTCAAATTTTGTTCTCCATAAATAGAAATAAAATGAAAAATAGTGTATAATTATAATTTAGTTTATAATTGTTATGAGCAATATTTTTTATCTATTTTCATTCAAATTTAAAAATTAATTTCAGCTTTAAAAAGACAGCATGTGACATTATTCAGCTCCAGTCATTTAATGTTGATTCAATTCAGTTTAATAACTGTTGCAAAGTTAGTCAGTGCATTTAAAACTATAAGTAAATAAATCTTACTGAATATTAATTGTCTTTTAAACTCCAGCTGAGCAAGCCAAAGGCAAAAGTAGCAAAAAGAAAAACAACGTTTTGATACCTTTATTTATAAGTGTGGATATATAAAAACAACAGTTTTTCCTCCAAAACAGCTGGTGATTTAACACAAAGTCAGTGTAAATGTCTGCGTATCAGATGTCTCATTCCTGAGGCTGCTTGTGGGAAATGATTGTGTGTAGTTTAGTGTGTGTGTGTCGGGCGGTTGAGGATTTTGGGTGTGGTGCGGAAAGCTAGCTGCGAGGGGTGTGTGTGAGTGGTTACGGGTGAAAACCAGCCACACCTCACCACACCGACCCTGCAGTCATGTCTCGATAACCTGAAGAATCCAGCCTCACTGGTTTCACTCAGTGATCAGACTCTGATAATGTCATTCTAGCTGTAAAGTCAGTCTTTATATAAACATACATCGGTAAATTCTCATGTTTACATATATTTAATATTGACTTGTGTTATTCACCAACCTGTGTGTTTGTGTGTTCATCTTGCAGCAAGGCATGAATAAGAAGTCCTTTGTGAATGACATAACATCGGCAGCTTTCAAATCTCTTCAAGTGGTCGACTAAGAGAAGCACTTTACAAACAAACTGCATTTTAATTGCATTGCGTTTTAATTTTGGTTAAGTAATGCAGAAGAAATGGTAAGAATGAGCTTTTATTTCTTTTGGGGCAGTAGACGCTTTTTGTAACAATGCATGACAAATGCAATATCAAAAACGTGATTTTTTTTTTCTTCTATGACTCAAGACCGTAGTATTTTCATTCAGTTAAGATGATTTTATATGCCTTTGTTTGTCTTTATATGTTCTAAAATGCAAATGATTTTATGAGAGTATTACAGGTTGTTTGTGCAAGTTTTAGATATTATATATTATACTGTATGATATATTATTTTATATCAGACAATATAAATATGTATGTCAGTCAGTCAACGAGTAATTGGAATAATTCTAGGAAGTTTCTTTGGCTCATTTTGACATTTTTTCATCATTACAAATATTGTGGCTGTTGCGTTAAGGGTGTGGATCAATTTGTATGTTTCAGCTCACAGCGACTTCAAGCAAAGTTTCAATAAAGTTTTCAACAGCGCTAGTCTGTGTCACATTTTACTGTTAAATATTCATAACATTTACAAAATCACTGTATTATGCATGCAAAAAACCCTAAAACAAAACAGGGGCATACTAAAGCATATGCTTAGTCCAAAAACGAATTAATTCTAACATATATACATCATGATAATGTTTTGTAAACATTTACAATCTTGCTTGCGATTCTCTGAAAATGCATGCAACGCTTTTAGATTTCAGTTATATCTCCTTTCACTTCATGTATTATGATTCATTAACATTAAATCAACAAGATAATACAATCATAAATGACAGCTATACACATCATGGCACTTTCCATATGATGGCATGCATATAATTAACACTGAAAAGAGTCATTAATTTCAAATTACAAGTCATTTATTAGTCACTTTAAAACCAACTTCAGTGTTTCATATTTCAATCAGATGGCTGTTTTTATTCTTTGCAGTGCTTCAAAAAACATTACACGAGGACCAGAATGTAGATGATTATATTAAAGCATATTATTTATGATTAAAATATCAGTGTGGTAGAAGTTGCTGGTGTCTCTGTGAAGCTGCTTTATTTTCGTAGTCCTCTCTTACTCCTCGAGCCTTTGGTACTAAAAGGAAAAAAAAACAACAAATATATTATTTAAAATAAAAGTTAATTATGTAAATGATCAATGTAGCATTATATGGTTGCTTTTTTATTTTATCAGAACAGACCTGTGACATTTTTGGGTCATGAAGAATACAACAGTTTGTTGCTGGATTTAAAAAGGTTCTTCAATGGCTTTAGCCTCAGTCTTTTTAGATCTGTTAATATTGTTTATTTTTAAGAATATAGCATGACCTAAACTATACACCAGTACAGTAGGTGTTAACAAAATCCATCTTCCTGTATTTAGCGGCCTCAGATCAGACTTATTTTGTACAGGTGGATTTTCCGCATGTGTTGTCTTAATCTCTGGCAGTAGCGAGGTCAGACCGGATCAAATCTCCCATTCTTCTAGTGCTTAAAAGGGGATCTTCCAGGAGCCCCGGGTCTGTCTGACCCCCTATAACTTCCTCTTTAACCCCTGAACAGCTGCCGGATCTGTCTTCATTCTCTGTGTGCCCTTCATAACAGAGCCATTAAATGCGCTGGAGAACCTGTGAATGCGGATCCCCTCAGGGAAACGCTTCAAAAAATCATCTTGGAACAGAATCTGCAGTATCATAACTATAGTTATCTACAAAAATCTTTTGTTAGGCACCACTTATTCCCACAGATTAGCCTGATGGAACATCCCAGCTGTATTTCGGCTCCGCTCAGTACCAGTCGGTCGCATTAGCCGTAACAGCTCGGCAAGTCCGAACAGATTTGGCACGAGTCAGGCAGGAGATATATCACCTATCCGACACACACTGGGTTTGACTACAGGGATTTGTTAAGTCTGTTGAATGACGGGATCGAGCGCTGGGTTTGGAATAGCAGTTGTTTGTTATTTTATGGTGGTTGTGGTCTATTATTAAACTACCTGACTTCCACATGGCTTAGTGTCGAGCAGATGGCCACATGCTTAAAAAAGTGGCATGTTTATTAGATATATTTTGCAACTAAATTAGTCCCATATACATTGTAAAAAGTAAAAATGTGCATTAAATTAAATCATTTCTGTTGCATTAACTTAAATGTGTCAGATTTATTTCGATTTTTTAACTTCTGTTAAATCAGTCTACTTTGATTAATTCCTTATTATTTTCATGCATATTAAATTATTTTGTTGCATTTACTTAATATCGTCAGATTGATTCAGTATATATATTAGTGCTGTCAAACGATTAATCGCGATTAATCGCATCCAAAATAAAAGTTTTTGTTTGCATAATATATGTGTGTGTACTGTGTATATTTATTATGTATATATAAATACACAAACATACAGTATATATTTTGAAAATATTTACATGTATTTACATGTCTATATTTATATTCATATAATTTATATTATAAATAAATATATTTAAAATATAAAAAATAACATATTTTTCTGAAATATATATATGCATGTGTGTGTATTTAAATATACAGTACACACATAATGTAAACAAAAACTTTTATTTTGGATACGATTAATCGCGATTAATCGTTCGACAGCACTAACATATAATATGTAATATAATAACATATAATATATAACAATAATATAATAACTGTAATATATAACAATATATATTGTTTTATATCAATATCTTTTTGTTACCTCACCAAAATTTTTTGGTGAATATTCTTATATTTTGCAAAAAAATATTAAAATATTGTTGCATTAGCCGAATTGCGTCAGATTGGTTCAGTAATTTAAAGTTATATTTCTTTCTTAAATTAAACAAGTTATTTTAGATTAGATTACATCTATATATTTTAGAATATATTTTTAAGTTACCTGACAAAACATTTTTACAGTGTATATTTTTATATATTGCATAAAATATAGGCCTATTATACAAAAACATGATAATACCATGTTATTGGACACTAGCATGATGGTATTTTTGAAGTTCATTATAGATTAAATAAATATTTTGACTCAAAGTACACCTGTTAACTTAGATTATATATTTTAAGTTGACAACAAATAGTGTATTTTTTTTTGCATAAAAATATATTAAATATAAACATGATAATACCATGTTTTTTGACACTAGCATGATGGCATCACTATAGTATTCTTTAAAGTATCTTACAGTGCCTTTAAAGACCATATGGTATATAAACTTGATCATTCAATACCTTGGTATATATATCAAAATACCAGGGTACTACATGTGCTACTGACACTAAACCATGTTTTTTTTTATTTTTTATGGGCTTTTATGCCTTCCTAATGGATGTGTCGGCGCACTAACCACGAGGCTATTGACACCAACTTCTTTTTCTGTTTTATTGCAATGTACATTGCATGCACAAAATCCTTCAGCTATCCGTTTATTTCCTTTTGAATAGCCTGAGGTTCACTATCCGGATAAAGGTCATGCTAGAACAAAGCAGCAACTGTTATTCCACACAGAAAGTTCTGGAAACATGATGCTATGCTAGATTAGCCTAGCGGTATTACGCGTCTTAGCTTGGTTTTTACCAAGGTCTGTCACACACTGAGGTCAATACTGTATGTTATTTCAGGACTACTGCTTATCACTATTCATATCTGAGCAGAAGGTAACATGTTTTATTGTTCAACCGTTGCTTGATATTTGATATTTAACACCTGTAGGGGCTATGCAAGTTTTTGACTGTTCACGCAGTTGAACGGGGTCAAATCTGTTTTCATTTTTTCCCTCATATAATGACAATATCACATTGAATTCAATTTGAGCTGCCCTTATAAATATCTGATTTTTTGCAACATGACTCCAGAGCTATTTTAATGTCAATCTAACTGGACATTCATGATGGCATGCTTGATTTACTGCTGGTGTGAATCAAAAAATAACTTATGAATTGTGAGGTATTGTACTACAAACTGTATGTTTACAATATTAATCCACATATAAACTTTTGTGCAAAAGATTTTTAAAGAAATTAATACTATTATTCAACAAGGATGCACTAAATTGATCAAAAGTGACAATAAAAGCATTTGTAGTGTTACGAAAGATTTCTATTTTAAATAAATGCTGTTCTTTTGAACTTGCTATTCATCAAAGAATCCTGAAAAAATGTTCCACAAAATTATTAAGCAGCAGAACTGTGTTCAACATTAATAATCAGAAATGTTCCTTGAGCAGCAAATCAGCATATTAGTGTGATTTCCGAAGGATCATGTGACACTGAAGACTGGAGTAATGATGCTGAAAATTCAGCTTTGTATCATGGGAATAAATTATATTTTAAAATATATTCAAATATAAAACAGACATTTTAAATCGTAATAATATTTCACAATATTACTGTTTTTACTGTATTTTAAAACAACTAGATGTAGCCTTGGTGAGAACAGGAGATGTCTAATGTTCAAAAACATTAGAATCCCCAACTTTTAAAAGCTAGTGTACATTTCTTCTAATCTCATATAATGACAAAAATATGATGATTAGTGTCTAAAATGTGGGCCAAATTCAATAGGTCATGTGAACAACCTCACAAAAATAAAGGAGAAAATCTCAATTCTGGCACTTTGGTTAGTTGTATGAATGTAGATTTTGATAATGCATCAATAAATCAGCTCCATTTCACAGCAACTTACTTTTTCTGATGGTCGCTGACACGATTCCTAAGGACGGTGATCTATGAGACAGAAAATCACACGTATGAATCAGTCTCAGTGAATCATTGCCATACAACTTTGCTTCCTTCTCATGTCAATCAAACAGCATCTCTGGGAACCGGCCCAGATGATTGTTCTGCCAAGTCTGTGCTGGGTGTGACTGCTTGTGTGTGTAATTGATAGTTGTACCGTACTGTACATCTCATAAACTCATCCTCTCCTAATGTTATGACTCCTCTAACATCATGTCAAACTTTGTGGATGTGAAACCTCACCTCGTATTTCTGGCACATGTATCTGTATTGCAGCTCGAACTTCTCGGCTTCAAGTTGGCGCATCGACTTCCAGAGTTCGTTCGCAGTTTCTCTGCATAAAAGCACATGAGGAACATGACTAATCAGACCATGAATGTGAAGCAACAGCCCGTGGCTTCATGTCACGATGCATGTAATGCTACTTGACTATATTTCATGCTGGCAGAGGTATGTGCTGTCATGCTTTGAAAACTCCTTCACCTCAGTTTATCGGCACTCAGGTTTTCGACGTTCAGTTCCTTACGGCGTTCACTAAGAATAGTTTTTTTCTTCTCCCTCTCGGTTTGCTTCTTAGGCCCACCTCTCTTGTCTGTCTGTCAATCAAAACAAAACAGAAAATAAGCATATGTAGTGACGGTGCACTGTGACCTTTGACCTCTGAGCTCATTACCCTCTGCATGAATCCCGTGTACTGGAAGCTCGTGAGAACCTTCTTCTTCTTAGCGTCATCATCAGCCTTCCTCTTGGCCTCTTCCTCCTCTTTTCGTGCCTTTTCCTCCTGAAAGAAATGATAATTCATTAAAGGGGTCATGACATGAGAAATCAAATTTGCCTTGATCTTTTGGCATATAAGAGGTATTTGTACCATTAAAACATCTTGCAAGTTTTACAGCTTAAAAAACGTCCTCCTCATTATAAACAAAGCATTTATTTAATCAAGCTCCGAAAACGGCTCGTTTGGATCTGAGGTGCATGATGACATCACAGGGGCACAAACATTTGCATAAACACCGCCTCCAGAGCAAGGCATCGACGAATAGTCATCTTCTCACCATAGGCCCCGCCCACTGGCATTCAGCCGCTAATGGCTGACACTTGATTACGCTGAAAGCGAGTGTCGCGTCGCGTCAAAAGCAAATAGAAATTACAATCCCTGCCGCTATCTGGTCTACACTGGATGCAGTATACAGATGCGCGTTCACTTTCAGACAGAAACATTTGTTGAAAGATGAAGCGGTACTAGATCTGACTGCAGCTGCATCACTAACTGTAAGTAAATAGGTGCGTCCCAAATCGCGTACTTATGCACTATTCTATGACGTTTTGTAGTATAAATAGTGCGAGTGGTGTGTTCACACTGAAAATTCCAAAAAGTGCACTTTAAATACCCGGAGATGCACTTAAATAACCGAAAAAAATGAAGTGTGGAATGTTTGACACTTCATGCACTCAACTGTCACAGCTTTAATTACGTAGCGAAGGGGGAGGGGCTATCAGACTCCGATTATGAATGACAGAATAACCTTATATAATTCATACTCCGCATGGCTGAGTTACATACACTCTAAAAAATGCTGGGTTAAATACAACCCAGTGCTGGGTTGTATTTAACCCAGCATTTTTTAGAGTGT
>NW_015552615.1:1882286-1887087 GCF_001515605.1 Sinocyclocheilus anshuiensis | reverse complement strand
CAACCCAATAGCTGGGTTTGTCCCTTTTTAACCCAGTGCTGGGTTATATTTAGCCCAGCATTTTTTAGAGTGTAGTGCATAAGTACATAGTGTATAAGTGCATAGTGTATAGTGCGTAATTTGGGATGCAGCTAATGATTTCATATTGCTTTGTCTGGAAATGACCATTTTATTTAGATGATGTTGTCAAAACACTCACATGCAATAGCAATGTGATAGTTGATACGGTTTCCTATGCAATGACGTTAGCCAATCATAACAGTGGCCGATCACTGACATGCCTTAAAGGACACGCCCCTTAAAACAGGTAGTTTTAGACAAAGGGTCAGAATGAAGGTCGAAAACAATAATTTTTCCACATATTTATTTGTTGTTGTTTTTTTCAGTGCAAAAAACTTTATTATAAATAAACCTCAAGAAATATATTAAAATAATAAAAAAAAAAAGTCATGACCCCTTTAATAATCATATAAAAGCGGGAGCAGCCATTTGTAATTTGATTGTGCAAAACGTCCGGTGTCATTTGCTTCCAGTTATTTTAGCATAACCAGACCATTATGCTGCTTGATATTGCAAAGTGGTATTAGTTATCATATTATATTAATTTATTATCGTAATCATAAACAGACGCACACTATTTGTAGCGCAAATAGTTTTACCGTTGACTGCACTTTGTTAATCATCTAGTTATTTACCTGTAGCGGCCAATGATTCGGAAGCCGGAAGTCTCGCACATTCAAAGAAAATAGCTTATTTCCGCGTTGTAAAATAAAAGGTGAATAACATCGACGTGATGTCTACTTTAACGAACTTACGGCTAGTTTGTTTTGCCGTTCTTTCTCGCGCTCTGTGCGGATCCGGTGCTGCTCCGCTCGTTCCCCCCTCCGGTTCTCCTGGTGGTCAACATAGACAACAGGTACATTTAACCCACTTTGAAGATGAACTAATCATATTTAGCACACCTGAAAGCTTTGAAACATACTCAGAGATTCGTTTGAGGCACTTACAATATCAGTTGGAAATATTTGTAATGCTTTTGAAAGAAGTCTCTTTTGCTCACAAAGGCTGCATTTATTTGATCAATAATACAGTAAAAACAGTAATGTTGTGAACTGTTTTCACTTGAATATACTGTAAAATGTTACTTATTCCTGTGATCAAATCAATATGCTGATTAGCTGCTCAAGAAATATTTATTATTGTTATATTATCAACAGTGTTGGGGGTAACGCATGCAAGCCCTGTCCAGATTTAAAAAGTAACGCAAAAGTAACGTAACGCTTTCCATAAAAAGTAACTAAGTAACGTAATTCGTTACTTTTTTATGGAGTAACGCAATATCGTAATGCATTACTTTTAAAAGTAACTTTCCCCAACACTGATTATCAATTATGAAAACAGTTGTGCTGCTTCATATTTTTTGTGGAAACCATGATACACTTTATTTTTCAGGATTTTTTGGTGAATAGAAAGTTCAAAAGAACAGCATTTATTTGAAAGAGAAATCTTTTGTAACATTATAAATGCCTTTACTGTCACTCCTGATCAGTTAAATAAATCCTTGATGAATAAAAGTACTAATTTCTTAAAACATCATACTGATCCCAAAGTTTTCAATGGTGATGTATCACAGTTTCCATGTGCATCACATCTTAGCAAATACACTCACATCATTTGCAAACACAATCATTTTCAGAAAACTCACATGTAGCTTGATGTTGTTTTATATTTTGTTAAGCCATGCATGCATAATTAACATAATTACAATTTACACAATACACAAATTAAACACTGACTGTAGTATATTTTGCTTTGTTTTTTATTTTCTATTTTTTATGTTCTCTGTATAGATGTTCAAGGAGTCATGCTTTTATTTGAAGGTATTTATTTATGTAGTCAACAGTTTGGCTCTGTGAAACCAGTCTCAGTCCTGCTGGAAAGAGCAGAGTAAAGCAAGCATGAGTTTCCATGCTGGTTAGACCTGGTTTGTTGCTGGTCTAGCTGGTAGAGCAGTATAGCCCTGCTGTTTAGCAACAAAACCTAGCTAGTCTATAGCCTTTTTCAGCAGGGTGATTTGAACAAAAGGGTTCACTTGTTTTATCATAGTTGCTGTGGTGAGGGTTTATTTATTTATTTTGTAATATGTGACAGTAGTTATGAAGAAATGCATTTAATTTTTATAAAAAAAAAAAGTCTTACAATCCGCTGGGTGATGTTGATCAGCTCCTCTTCTTCTTTCTTTCTGCTCTCAAAGTGAGCCTCAATGAGCGTCTGTAGCTCCGTCAGGTCTTTCTCCATACGTTTGCGGTGAATATCCTGAGGATATGGTTTTGAAGGTAATTATGTAATAATGTACAGTACGGTAGAAACTACTCGTAGCACATGTTTAAGACAGTGCAGGTCATATAACACTGTTTAGTTTAGTAACAGAGTGATTTATTGGCACGACAGTTATTAACGTATATCTGTATTGTGAAAGCATTTGCAGCATTGTTGCTGACAAGGACAACACCTCAAAGCAAAATTGCAGTAGTAAACAAATTAATACAATGTAAATAAATGAAGGAAGCGTATGCTACAATAATTAAAAGAAATCTGATGCACCATAAAATAAAAAAATACTCACATCAAAATCAAATTTCTCTCCATCAGGAATTTTGGGAGGCACCAAAGCTGGCACAAAGGGTCTAATAATCAACAACAATGCATTAGTATTTTTTTTTCATGCTAATGGTCTTACATTTGGAAATGCATTGTTATACATTATACTTTATATATAAGCTATTTATATTTTATTTTGCATAAATTTGAAAGTTTTACTTACTTATGCTTTGGTTTTGTTTCTCCTGCATCATCCGGTTGGCAGGAGAGTAAAGAAAAAATTACAAATGTATGACTTTGTTGCTGATTATTTTACTGTTGTTTCTTTTAAAGGGGGTCAAAGGTGATCAGGGCTCAGTTTCTAGGGTGAAACCAGTTTTGAGAGAGTCTGATGTTATCACTTTACCTTCTTCCCCAGGTTCCTCAGCAGCATCTAAATAAGAAAAGACAGCTATGTCAGCTATGACTGCAATGTGAAGATCCACAGCATTGACGCGAGACCCAAGAGATACAGAGAAGCCCTGAAGACACGTCTGTTAGCAGAAACTAAAAGGTATTTTGTCTAAAAAAAATCTGGGTGGTCACCATTGTTTTCAGAGTATTTCAGGTTAAGAAATCTGGAAGTGCTTGAAACTTCTTAAATATGATGGATGTATTCCGTTAAGCTGACAATAACTGACATTGATCTAAAGTTCATCCCATATGTGTCACCCTTCAGTGACTTTGTGAAAGTATAATTATTGGGTGTTGTTGATGGGATTATAAGCACTTGCTGAATGATCCTGTATTTAATTACCTGCTTGATGTGGATTGGGTGTTTGCTTCCCACTGACCTCTACAAGCCCTAAAAAATAACACATAAACAGGAGGATTTACCTGAAAACACATTATGATCAATTTGAAGTCTTGCCCTGTGTATCATTATACAATATTTGTGTAGGCTACATTACTTAATTATTAACCCTAAGTAATTATAATTCTGAAGTACTAATATACTAAAATAAAAATGGTGTAGGAGTTACATTGAAACAATTTGAACTAAGAAATTGGTAGTAAAATTCACAAATAATTACAAAGAAATGGCAAATAACACACTGAATAAAAGTAGAAAGATAGTGAACAGTGAACCTAACAAAATAACTGTTATTTAAAATGATAAATATTTTACTTGTATTAATATTAACATGCATTATCCATTTTATTAAAGCACACAAATGAAGCTAAGAGTGTTAATTTTCAGTCCTTAATCAAAAGTAATAGGCTAACTAAGAAATGATATGATGCATGAAAAATTGCCTTATGGCTTAAAAATGAAGCATTATTTTCATTCTTTTAAATTCATAAATTAAAGGTACATTGGATTTGTTTATCCAAATATAATTTACCCTTGTTTTATTTTGGGACATGCTCTTGACAAACTTTGTGAGATTTACCCAACAACATCATCTGTTTTATTAGTCCATAATGGCAAACATTTTTAATGTATATATTAAAATAATTGTGACACTTTATCTCACAAATAGGACTTTCGCACAATTCTGTATTTATATAAACTTGCAATCTTTTTTTTTTTTTACTCCAGTGCAGAAAAAAAAATTGTGAGATGTAAGCTCATAATTCTGTGAAAAAAAGTAAGAATTGCGAGATTTAGATTTGAGAGTTTTGAGAAAACCATTTTTTATTGTGATTTTATATATACAATTGCAAGAAAAAAATTGATTGTGAGATAGAAAGTCACAATTACCTTTTTTTTTATTTTTCATCCCATGGCAGAAAAAAAGCTTGCATACAAATCTCATTCATTATTAACTGTGGCTTTAGCAATAGCATTAGAACAAGCGACACTACCTTCCTCCCCCTGCTCCTCTACCTCCTCAAGCACCTCCTCATCCTGCAACTCCTCTGTGCAAAGCAGACGCAGACAATGTGAGAACATAATCATGCATATGCTTGCAAATGAGCAATGCATGCATGCAAAATACACAGACTCCCAAACACACGCTTAAAGGGTTAGTTCACCCAAAAAAGTGCATTGCTTCTGTCCAAAAGAAGTGAAATAAAAAGCGCCCATCCATAAAAAAAAAAAGTGTCTCGCACGGCTCCGGGGGATGAACAAAGCCCTCCTGTAGAGAATCGATGCGTTTTTGTAAGACACATATCCATATTCAAAACGTAATAATCACTTTAATGTAGCTTGCGC
>NW_015552615.1:1875393-1882103 GCF_001515605.1 Sinocyclocheilus anshuiensis | reverse complement strand
GTTGTTTTGTTTTGATCTCTCCCCTGCGCTTCCGCGTTCGTCACTTCTGAGCGGCGCATGCGCAACACTGACCTCATACGTCATCCGCCCGGAACTGCTACCGTTTACAACAGTGAGCGCAAGCTAGATTAAATTGATTATTACGTTTTAAATATGCTTTTTTTTTTTTTTTTACAAAAACGCATCGATTCACTACAGGAGGCCTTTGTTCCCCCCCCGGAGCCGTGTGAGATGCTTTTTTTTTTTTATGGATGGGTGCTTTTTATTTCACTTCTTTTGGACTGAAGCACTGCAACACCCGCTGACTGCAATGATAGCGCTTGGAATAGCCAGGACAATTTTTAATATAACTCCGACTGGATCTGTCTGAAAGAAGAAAGTCATATACACCTAGGATGCCTCGGGGGTGAGTAAAACACACTAATTTTCATTTTTGGGTGAACTAACCCTGTAAGTGTGGTGTGTGTAAGTGCTTAAGTGCTGCTGGAGAAATGGATTGGAGTTGAAATCTAGACAAATAGATAAAGTACAATAAAATGAACACTTAGAAGAAGAAGAAACACTTTTTTGTATGTTTTCTTTCCACTAGTTTGTAACAACACTTTATGAAAAGCCAAATAACCCAAAATCTCAAAAGTGACCGATAGGAGTTTTTGTAGTGTCTCGCATCTTATAAGCATCTTATGTTTGGTTTGTATTATTATGAAATTAAACGTTCCTCACCTTCAACAATTAGCTGAACATAGCTCCTTTCGTCAGTCTCTGTTGTTTTACAGCAATACAATCCTGTGTCGTCTACAGTGAGTCGAGTGATGGACAGCGAGAGATTCCTGTGAATCTGAACTCTGTCTTTGTATCGCTGACCCTTAATAGCGTCCACTGGAAACACTGAGTATTGAGGAGTGTGCTTCTGAGAATCAAAAATCCACCACTGGACTTCAGCGTGACCTGAGTTTATATCACTGCAGGGCAGCAGCACAGACTCTCCTGGAGAACAGGTGATGTATGGTAACTCTACTTTACAGCCTACAAAGACACAAAAACACAGAAAACATTAAATCCTAGATCAAAATCGAAATACTTACTTGAGAAGCAGAATATTAAATATATTGAGTTATATCAAGTTAGCACACAATGAGTTGTATTAGCAAACAGTCTGAAAATACAACTTCCATCTCCATTCTTTTTTAATTAATCTTACATAAAGAGTATAGGATATGGAAACTTTTACAGTACCTTCTTAAAACACAGCAAAAAGTGCTGTTCAGCATCAGTATTCTTGTCTTGTTCAAAATTACGTGAGTTTATGATTAAAACAAGAAGAAATATCTGTCAATGAGGTCAGAAAAATCTACTTCATTCAAAGGGAAAACAAGTTTTTATACCTACCGACAGATATTTGTTCTTGTTTTAAACAAACTCATTTTGTTCAGTTTTTCAGAAAACAAGGATGTTTAGGTATTTGAATTGGAAAACAAAAATACTGATATTTATTCTTTGCAGTGCAGAACATTATGAATTTATAATCTAGCTTGCGCCAACAGTTGTACACGGAAGCAGCTCCGGGCGGATGACGTATGAGTTCAGCGTTGCGCATGTGCTGGTGAGTCTTGTGAAAACCAACGTTTGTTAACAGGAGCAAAGGAAGCAAAGTTTCCTTACTTTAGCAAAGGAAAACCAGTCTCCTCTTGGCTTATATTGATGTCCTCCGACATTCTTCTTTACAAATCCTTGTTTTGTACTTCTAATTAGTGACCGTTGTTTTGTTTTGATCTCTCTGCTGCGTTTCCGCATTCATCACTTCTGAGCGGCGCATGCGCAACGCCGACGTCCTACTTCATCCTCCCGGAGCTGCTTCCGTTTACAACAGTGAGCGCAAGCTAGATTAAATTGATTATTACGTTTTAAATATGCTTTTTTTTTTTTTTTTACAAAAACGCATCGATTCACTACAGGAGGCCTTTGTTCACCCCCCGGAGCCGTGTGAGATGCTTTTTTTTTTTTATGGATGGGTGCTTTTTATTTCACTTCTTTTGGACTGAAGCACTGCAACACCCGCTGACTGCAATGATAGCGCTTGGAATAGCCAGGACAATTTTTAATATAACTCCGACTGGATCTGTCTGAAAGAAGGAAAGTCATATACACCTAGGATGCCTCGGGGGTGAGTAAAACACAGCCTAATATTCATTTTTGGGTGAACTAACCCTTTAACTGAATGAGGACATATGTTGTTTTTATTTATATTGTTATTAGGTTTTTTTGACTATTATTATTATTTTAAAGAAAAATATATTCCTTCTATAGATAATAAACCATTTTGTTCATGTGAGGGTGTTGTCAGATTTAGCTCACTACTAGGGATAGTTTTGCCACCAAACTAACTCAAAAATGCACACATACTTCGGTCTCATTTAACTCTTTGAATGCATATAAGGCGTTTAAACATTATTGTTTAAACAATAAAGGCTTAGACTTGTGAGTGATGTCACGTAGTGCCATTACATAATGTCGTTTGGGAAACTGCTGGTCCTGATACTCCACCCTCGAACTAATCCAGCCACACATAAACACACCGTCACCAGCTCCTCTGATATCGGTTTGTGCTGCCAAAGAACATGATCTCACGACACACACCCCAGCGCTCATCCGCTCGCACTCTCCTGTTCTTTCATGGATTTAGGGTAGGTTCACAAGTCAAAACAGCCAAATGTCCTCGCAGAACAACAAATAGCTGGCACTTTCACACATACGGTTCAAAACAGGACCTTAAAAATGAAGTCATTTTTTTCTTTTTCAGCACATGATCAGTGAAAGGAGGTGCTTAACAATCAGACAAATTATTTTTAAACTGAGGTTGCATTAAATATATAAATAAGCTTCATGAGTTTGTCAGAATGGGTACGCATTTTACATGAGCAATTATTGCAAGTGGATAACACGTTTGAAAATAACAGGGTTGGACATTTTTGTCAATCATTATAGTTTGGGACCAAATGTTACTTTAGTAATATACAGTTTAAATGCAGTATACATTTTTTAAATATGTGCAAATATTTTTCTTAATAAGAAAAAAATATTTTCATTATATATAGATAGATATTACTTTTACACATTTACATATTTTTATAACATCAGTTATTGAGATTATTTGTCTATTTATTATCTATTTTTTATTTTAGTGTCATAAATATACTATTATGGTTTTTATTAATGTTTTGAATTAGATTTTATATTTTTTGTTTTCACTTCAATTTTAGGTTTAGTAATTTTCTTGTTTTTTTTGTCTTTTTTTTTTTGTACAGTTTTTTATTAGTTTTCTATTTGATAGTTTTAGTTTATTTAGTTTTAGTTATTTTAGTACGTACTTCTTTAAACTGAAACTAAAGTCTTGGCAGCTTTTTTATTTTAGTTAATATTTCTTTTAACTTTTTTTAGTTCTATTTAATAATTATAACCCTGTCTATTCCTGTAGAATAACTATTTTAAGGTGGCAATAATTGTATTTAATAGCTACTTTGCAAAACTATATGTAACATAGAGTAGTAGGATTTGTCCCACTAATGCTTCGAAAAGTCATGGGATACCAAAAAAATGTGGAAAGTGCCAGCTATATTCTTCTCCTGATCCCTTATTTGTTTCTGCGGGTCTAATTTCAGTGAGCTAAACACACATTCCTGTCACATGAAGGGACGGTTTGTATTCAAAATACACGTCTTTGTTCAATGCGTCCTCATTCGCTGTGAATCTCACCTAGAAAGTCACTCTCTCCTCTACTGGTCAGTAAAGGTAACATTTAAATGAGGTATCGGGGTAAAAGCCCAGGAGCCGATGTGCAAACCGGATCATCTACAGGGAAGAAACCTGATTCCCATTTGGGCCGGCCGAGAGAGGGAGAGACTGAGATTGCCATTGTGCTCCAAACAACAGCCCTTCTCAACAGCCTCAAACACATGAACCTTTCTCTGCTTGAACACCGAATGGAATGTTTTAACTATGGTTTTAGGAAAAACAGCAACAAAATCATAGAAAATTAAGTCTACCATGCATGCTTTTTAATCATTATGAATAATCAGAGGAATCATCAAATGCCATTTGTTAAGTGTCTCTAAATGATGTTGTTTATATCCACTTGTATTTATACTGAGTCACGCATGCATGTTTAATAAAATCGACTATTAAGTGAAACATCACCGCAATGCATTTTATCCCACAATAGCATAGATTTAGTTTACAGCCATAATTATAGATGTCCAAAAAATCGGTGTAAAAAGGTATGGAAGCTCAATTCTGCCATGTAGAAAAACATCATAATAATGACATGCAAATCATAATGACATAATGACAAAAAGTCGAAACTAAGAGAAAAAAGGTCATAATTATGACAAAAGTCATAATGACTTTTAATGTCAATAATGACTTTTTAATTTCATAATTTCGTCTTTTATGTAAGAATTTTGACGATTTGTCTATTATTTAGAGTATGATTTTTTTCTTATGTGGTGGAAATGACCAATAAAAGGTGAAATGTTTTATGTGAGAGGGTGTTTGTGTGAACATCTTTTAGAAATCTCATAATTATGACAAAAAAAGCATGATTTTTTTCGTATGTGGCAGAAATGGGCTGATGTAAAAGTTCAGATGTTCTATATGAAAGTTGTTTATTTTAATTTATCCTTTTAGCTATTTCAATATGCTAGTTTTTTGTCTACATTAAAAAAGGTATTTTGTCAGGTAATCTAAATTATTATTTTAATTTAGTAAAAATCTAAATTAACTATTTAAGTGAAAAATATAACTTATTGTAATAGTTGTATATCTTCTACTTTTATAGGATGTATTTTGTGTGTTTTGGCATTTTTAATTTAAAATAATGTTGGCTTAGTAGGCAAAGCTTTGAGTTTAAGACCTTTATTATTTACAGACAACCAAAACAGATGAAAACTTACCCTCTTGCTCCCTGGACAGAAACAAACGAGATGGGAACGTTATTTTAACTTTTGCAATCCCTATAAACTTGTCAATGATTGAACGCGTGTCTGTGAATAAACTTCATGCATTTATTCTCTTGTTACGTTCTACGCAATGCATATAAATGCTCTTAAATGAAGCGCAAAGACACTTACTCATACTCAATGTCCTCTCTGTATGACATGCTTAGATTAAGACCTGTTTCATATACAGATTACACAAGATTTTGTCAGCTTTTACAGTGATTATACTAGTCTGACAATATTAAACAATCAATCCCTATCATGCTTTTGGTGGAGATGTGCAGATATTGGTCTTACCTGTCTTTAGGTTGGTCAGGATGAGGTTACTCACCAGTTTGTTACAGAAGGCAGTTTGCTCTTGAAACTGATCCCCAATGATGTATAAATTGTCCCAAGATCACATGACTATATATGTGATGTTTTATGTTGATAGAGGGTGGGCTGGACATGCCACCGCACATACATGCACCTATGAACACATATAGTACATGCACAATGAGAACAATAGACACATTCTCTGTGTCTGTGCATCGTGTCTATTAATATATCGGCTGACAACTGTGTGCTCATATGATGATCTTAGAGCTCTGACTGTTTTGGAGTGATAATTTTATACAAAATAATACAGTGACTTAGGTGGTATAATATTTAGATACTGGTAAATTAAAGGAATAGTTCACTCAAATGTAAAAATTTTCTGAAAATTTACTCCCCCTCAGGTCATCCAAGATGTAGATGAGATCGTTTGTTCATGGGAACAGACTTGGAGAAATGTAGCATTGCATCACTTGTTCACCAATGGATGATCTGCAGTGAATGGGTGCCGTCAGAATGAGAGTCCAAACAGCTGATAAAAACATCACAATAATCCACAAGTAATCCACTCCAGTCCATCAATTATTGTCTTGTGAAGTGAAAAGATGTGTGTTTGTAAGAAACAAATCCATCATTAGGATGTTTTAACTCTTAGATTTCGCTTCTGGCTAAAATATGTGGTCATAATCCTTAATATTGTTTTCTCCATTGAAAAAGTCATCCTGAATCAGGAGAGAAATATGCACAGATCAAGCACCGTAAAACAGTTCTAAACAAAGATTTTGGTGTATTTTAATGTGAGAGGACAACAGAAGATGGACCTTTTCATTGGAGGAAGCGTTATTATGGATTATGGACTGGTAATTTTGGCCAGAAGTAAGTTAAAACGTCTTAATGATAGATTTGTTTCTTACAAACACACAGCTTTTGGCTTCTCAAGATGTTTATTGATGACTGGAGTGGTGTGGATTACTTGTAGATTATTGTGATGTTTTTATCAGCTGTTTGGACTCTCATTCTGACGGCACCCATTCACTGCAGAGGATCCACTGGTAAGAAAGTGATGTAATGCTACATTTCTTCAAATCTGACGAAGAAACAAACTCATCTACATCTTGGATGACCTGAGGGTGAGTACATTTGCAGCAAATTTTTATTTTTGACCAAACTATTGCTTTAATTAGACATCCTTGCAGTTGGCAATACATTATATATGTACATTTACACAACTGTAAATGTATTGATACAGTATATACTATTTCTGAAATTCATGCACCAAGGTCTTTCACACCTGTGAAGAGTTGCATCTGTCTAGGTCAGGGGTAGGCAAGTTCGGTCCTAGAGAGCCGCAGTCCTGCAGAGTTCAGCTCCAACCCTGAAAACAAAACTCACCTGCCTATA
>NW_015552615.1:1845130-1875263 GCF_001515605.1 Sinocyclocheilus anshuiensis | reverse complement strand
TAATCCTGAAGACATTGATTAGCTTGTTCAGGTGTGTTTGATTAGGGTTGGAGCTGAACTCTGCAGGACTGCGCGGCTCTCTAGGACCGAACTTGCCTACCCCTGGTCTAGGTCATCGTAAAAATGTCTAGTAAATCTAGTTATTGTAAACAATTGAGCAGAAATCTGTCTAGGCAGAGCTCGTAAACGTTCAGTCACTTTGACTTGACCTGCTGCTCATTTCCTGTGCCTGTTTGAAGGGTCACAGGATGTCAAACCCCACAGGTGAGAATATTAACACAATGACAGTTTCCATTACTTCATTCAGTGAGTAACTAATGTGACAGTGTGACCTGCTGGAGAATCTCTACTCTTTATTACCTCACCGGGTCTCTTATTAGTTTCAGAAAGTTAGAAGCTGTTCAGTCTCAGTAAACAATAGCTTGAATTAGGGCTGTCAAAAAAAAATTAGAATTTCGAATATTCGTCGAATTTAAAATGAAAATCCACATTCGAATGCAAAAACGTTGCATTAAAATTTTAGGTGTGTGTCAGGCAGCCTTATCAGTGGCGCACGAAATGCGACGACGATGTAAGTGTCGTTGCATTTTAATGTTTGTTCAGTTGAACCCAGTAGATGTGGCGCTGCTACGTTGTTCATTCAAAATATTGCGGGAAAAAAGAACATCAGCATGCGGAGATGATGTTGTTTTTGTCAAAACCGAAACCAAGCCGTTCACACAGAACGCATATTTATCACATTTTCTTGAGGGACATCTATCACTGTTGCACTCGCGTCTCACAGAGAGCGGCATGTTTAGAAAGCCATGGAAATTAATGTAAGTTCAACTTTTTAAAAACATGTCAGTTTTTTTTAATGGCGGTTTTTTCCCCATCCTACTGCATCTCAAGTTTTTAAATGAAGAAAGTACTCTTTGTGATTGGTTTTCGGTCCTTTGTATTAAACTATACATACATGCATGATTCTGTTTCATGTTTCTATTTGTTTCAGCAACTTTAATTATATAAGGTTTATAAACATTATTTTAAACATTATGCACTTTTTTCAAAGATAGTCGTGTTATTTTATTATGCTTTGAAGAAACGTGAATAATATTTTGCTCGATGGCCCTCTTGTGGCCTCAGGAGAGAAGCCAAAAGCTTTTTCCCCCCTAACTGAAATTATGCCTTTTAAATTTGAATATAATTCGAATATTGATAATATTTAAGTACAAAATTTAAATGTAGTTTTTCAGCCATTTTGACAGCCCTAGCTTGAATGTACTGTATGTAGCCAGACTTCTGCACATGTATTGTTATTAGGGGCCAAGCCCCGAAGGGGCTGTAGCCCCTATTGTATCTGTACTGATGATTCTTCTTCTTCTCATCCAATGGGAGTCTATGGCAGCCCTATGAACGGAATATAGGAAAATGATGAAAATTGGCACACTTGTAGTGATGGCCATGAATAGTGATCTGGCCAACTTTGGGGTCTCTAGGACCAATTCTATAGCGCCACCACCAGTTCAAACATTCCAATGGTAATAACTCTTGAACCCCTAATTCTAGAAAAATGAAACATAGTACCTGATTACTCTCCTCATGTTGATCACATTGAATTTCTTACATGAAGTCTGCACCCATTACCGTAGCGGCCATTTTGAAAAGTACTGTTTTTCATTTTTTCGATACTCTTCCTTCACAGAATGACTGAACAGAATTTTTTAACCTACTTGTCAAAAAAAAAGTTATGATGCTGTGAATTTAACCGAGGTTGACCTGAAATTGGTTCAGAGGCTGTATCTCGGCCAAACTTTGATCAATCAAAATAAACTTGATACACTTCTTCAACAGGATGGTATGAGGCTACATGCCAAAGTTGGGAACAGCGCCACCTATGGATCATGAGAAATGAAAAATTGCTATTTTGGCTTATAACTTTTGAACAGTTAATCTGAAAATTATGATCTTGGTGTCTATGGATTCCTCGGGTCATGCCGAATCTGGGGATATCAATTTTGCCAGGATTGGCAAACCATGTGAATCATGTGTCCGGAATTTTGAAATTTGGCATAAATTGCAATTTCTTTTGAACCATTTGGCATATCTGCACAAAAATTGGTAGGGATCATCAACGCCAGGTCCTGGAAGTACCTCAGAAGTTTGAATACAGCGCCACCTAGTGTTCCAGAGATATAACAATTATTGCAAAAACACATAACTTTTGAAAACATTGTCCAAATTTTGTTATTTTTATGTCCTTTAATTCCTTGGGTTATGTCGATTCTGACGGCATCTCACTTGTCATTTTCCATCAGTGTGTCTGTCCGCAATATTGAAGTAAATGAATATTGAAGTAAATTTTTTCGCTACTCCTTCTAGATATGATCTTTGGACCGAGCCGCACAGAAATGACTGAACAGATTTTTGATATTCGCTTCCATTCCTGAGAAATATATCTTGGAAGTTGACCGTCCCTGAGTTTGTTTGAATTGATTCTCAGTTGAACTTCTGAACGTCAGCATCTGTGTGAACATCCATCTCCCCAGTGGCGCAACAAGATCGGTGACAGGCGCGTGACCTGGTGATTGTGGGTGCCGTGTAGTGCAACTTTATAAAATTTTGTGTAATCTTGTCCTGTTTTGATTCCTTTATTATCAAGATCAGCATTGTACACACCTTTATTTATCCTGGATTAGAAATAAATGATTTTATCCGTGCTGTGTTCATTTTCATTTAAACTTCTGTTTATTCTAAGTTCATTCTCACCAATAATTCTGAACCGGCTGTTTTTCACATGAATTCAATTTCCGCTGTTTTTGATTTTTGATCTTCCTGCTCTGCACTGCACTACAGCCCCTTATCGCTGCTTGCAGCTATATTTATTATTATTATTATCATTATTATTATTCTTTGAGAGCGCCTACTATAAAAAGTATTATGTAAATTAGGTTTGTTTTATTTTATTTATACATGTATTTTTTTATTTGTTTGTGGTTTATTTATTTATTGTTAAATTACAGTATATAATTTGTTAAATAAATAACTAAACTGTATCTAACATGAAAAGATTGAAACTTGATTTAAGCCACCACTGTCATCAATACAAAATATGAGTAAAAAAACATTATTATTTATATGGGCTGCATAAAGGGAAAAAATAATGTTAGCCTTTTTTTTTATAAAACAATAATATCACAAATAATATAAAAAAAAACGTAATTCAATATCAAAATATATAATATGACAATAAAATATGTGAGATATATGATTATAAATGTTATAAATTATCTGCTAAATTGAATTTATATTATGAAGTTTTTATAATAATTTTATCACAAAAAGATTTATACTTAAAAAAATATATGTAATTGCAATCTCATCCTAATAAGACACTATAACATAGTATTATAATATATACAATATATTATAAATTATATACATTCTAAAAATTAGATAACATTACTCATAAGAACTGACAGTATTATATCAACGCTGATAGAGAGACTGTCCTCACTTGCTCATTCAAGAAGAAATACTCTTTAACTGACCTGCTCTTAAAACATGTTATTTGCCAAGTCGTTTGATAAAAGAAAGATGAATGAAGAAACTCGGCACAATGAATGCAGAACTGTACTGTGTTGAAACACTATTCTGACGATTAATCCAGCACTAGAGTAAAACTTCTGTTCTACTAGTGAATGCAGAGGTAATATGAGGGACATAAAGGCAGATCTTTCATATTTCAGAGGTGAGTCATGTGACCAGGAATGGGTGAATGTCACAAAAATTAAATCATGAAATCATGAAATGTTTCACCTTTTCGACACTCTGACCTCATGTGCACGTCATGGACAGTGAGCAGTGTTTGGCCTTAGTAACTGGTTTTGTTGGTCTTTTACAGCTGGTTATGTTTTTGGACATGTTTTGGATGAATGGCTTTGGCCTTGCTTTTTATGCAGCTTTTCAGTTTCAAGTATGACTTAAGAAGCTTTCTAAAGATCACTGTCAATTATTTATTTTCAATGCACTCCTAAGAATAAAAGTTCTTCACGGTTTCTTTAAACTGGGTCATTTCCACTATAGTTGAGTTGTTTTATGGATCTTCTTTAGAGATTAAAAAAGAATGATGTTTTATTTTCAACTTCTTAACATCAATGTTTGGGTTTCTGGGTTTTATATATATATATATATATATATATATATATACATACAGTATATAATTTTTTTTTTTTTTTTTCAAACTGTGAAACCCTATTTGGTCATAATTTGAACATTTTGAAGGGTATTAGGAGCTGTCGCTTCATAAACATAATTTCCATCATAAGAATAAATATGCTACCTTTCAGCTTCTATTACTACTAATGATCATACATGGTACATGCATTTGGCAGATGCTTTTATCCAAAGAGACATACATTTGCATTCAAGGTACCCATTTAGCTTTAATAAGTTCTTGTTTTTCCTGGGAATCAAACCCATGACCTTGTGGTTGCTGGCACCATGCTGTACTGTTTGCGTTACAGGAAAGCTATTAAATAAATATAGATCAAATAGTGTATAAGTAAATAAATATAGATAGTTTATTTTAATACAATAAGTTCTAGCAGGTAAATACTGCCCTCTAGCAGCTGGTAAGTGTAGGAGCTAGGATTTTACTGATGGTCTTCATCTTTACTCGTATTCAAGATGAAATTAGACTCTATTAAATATATCGAGAAAATACAATCCCTTCTTTGTTTGAGTGTAATGCAATTAAATCAACTATAAAACCAATGAAATAGTCACTTATCAGCACATCCTGTTTTCCTGTACAGACTCACCATATAAGTCAGGATGAATCATTTTATAAAGCAGAAAGGAGTACTGAATTTCCAGTTAATTTGCTCATTTAATTTTATTAGTCATTTTCTCCTCAGCTTTAGTCCTTACCAAACATTTGTCCATTAAAACCATTCACATGAAATGAGAAATCATAATATCTGCAAATTACACAATTTATTTACAGTACAATGTTGATGACACTTTTCACGTGAAGCTCAACCCTTTCTGGCAATTTCATCACAGGGCTTTTAATTTGACGTATTTATTGAACACACTGACAAATCACTTGGTATTTTGTAAATATGTGTCCATTCCTGTTTCTTAGTTTATTTCAGATGTATTTGAAGCTTTCGAAGCACATTAACAAAATGAGGGATGCATTTTTAATCTTTGTAGTTTGGCCCCAAAAAAAATCGCGTGTAAAAGTTAAAAAAAGATGTGTAGTAGTAAAGTAAATATGGTGTGTTTTGACTTCCTGTCAACTTTTGGTTCTCTTATACACACTCGCATGTTTGCAGATGTTGATTGTGTTCACTCGTTTACTGTGCTGCATCAAACATTTTCTTCCTTCCTTCCATTCCAGACATGGCCTCCACGTTCTTCCTCCAGTCACTGACCTCCACTGTCTTTTCCTACAAAGAGACACACAAATGCAGAACAGAATTATGTCGTAATACTGTACAGGTGTGTGAGTAACCTTAGCTCTTTCATTTCAGCCACGATGGACGCCATTGACCCCCAGCCCACCTTCTCTGTGTCTTCCTTCTTGACGGACTTGAGGTTTGCTCTCAGGTCCATGGACACCTTGTGTTTGGAGCCCAGCAGAGAGCGCAGGATGGCGTCAGCGGAGACTCGGACTCTCCTCAGGGTGGGTCGCTTGAATTTGCCTCTCAGGTCCACGACTTTGATGTTCAGGTCCTTGATCTGCAGCAGGTTTGTTTAAAAGTTTCATCATTCGCTAGTTATTATTGAGCAATTTGGTTCTTGTATGAATATGATGTAATGTTCTTACACAATACCACAGTTCTACCTGATTAACATTACAGCATTATTTTGGAATAATGCAAGATCATAAACAGGTGCGACGCAACCTGTTTCCCTCCATGTTTTCTTTTCTTTTTTTTTAGCCAGCAAAGGCATTTGCAAAATTCTTTTTTTTTTCTTCAGTTTTTCATAAAATGTTCTGTTGTTGTTTATTTTCATATTTTTAAATTAAATCATTTTTTGTTGTGATTAATCTTGGAATGTTGGAATTTTAATTCTACAGAGAAAATGAATGGGAAAAATGCTTCCACAACCGAGGTTGAATAAGTAGGCACTCACTGTTGTGCTCTGTGAAATATTAAATCGGTTCTGATTTAGTAAATATGTTGGATAGTGTTTTTGGTTTTAATATGTATTGACAAATTAATGCTGGAAACTTGTTATTTCATGTCTGGTTCAGGGAGTTGCTGTGATTGTGAATGGCCAAAAAGACATTTCATTTTCCTACAGACGTGGTGTGTTGTTGAGCTAAACTGTTTCTTTACTTCTCTTGTGTTGTGAAGCACTTTAGCCTCGATATCGTAGCGCTCCTCGTCCACCACGTCGATTTTAACATGTAGTTCCCGACACAGCTCCTGATAGAGAGAACAAATATAGTGTTTACATGCCTGCAGCTGTTTCTGCTGATGGTGAAAGAAGTTTTTCTAAAAGTATGATTTTATATATACAGAACAATATTATTGTTTGTTTACAATATTCATGGTTCTTAAATAGCACTTTTGGGATACTATAGTTTCCAAAAACATGGTTTCCCATGTTATAATTTTTGGTAATACCATGGTACTTTTTGTAAGGAATTTATTTATATTAATATCAGTAGTATGAGAGTGTTTTGTGATTTTGTGTTGTGGATGATGTACCTGAAGCTCAGCGGAAGACATGCCACTCGTCTGTAGCGGAGGAGCTTTCTCAGCCAGATATCTCTCCTTCTCTGCTTCTTTATCTACTAGCTCCTGCTCTAACTCATCCTTTGCTTTAGCTACCATAAGACTCTGATGAACACACAGACATGCACACTTTAACATCTAATATATGCTAGGAGCAAAAGCTTTTGAATGCACTTTCTTAATTTGTGATGCTTGCTAAATATTGCTTTATTACATTTTTTGAGCAACCCTCCCAAAACACTCTACAAATGTGTCATTTTGTACAGGAAACACTACCCATGTTGTTTTAAGAAAATGATTACAATTTTTGCAGTGCAGTTGTACCTTAAGCATCAGCTTGCGAGATGCAGAGATCTTGGACTTTTTCTATCAAATTTCAAATAAGCATTGGTTATATAGAGCAGACATTATTTATGCTGTCATATACTATCATTCTCACATCAAAATATTATTTGTTATGGTTACAGTAGATTAGTTTGCTGGTAGATCAAAAAAAAAGTATTGAAAAAGTGGCATTCAGTGATGGCTTGTCACTCTCACCTCTTGCCTGCAAAAGAATAAAAACACACAATTAGATCATAAAATATGATTCTTATTAATAACAAAGCTTTTAGTTTGATGTCCAAAAGTCTAAGACCACAAAGAGAAAATGCTTTTATTTAGCATTCTTCAAATTAATACATTTTTTAATAATATAGTGATTTTTATAATAAAGTAATTGGAGGGAAAATAATTTGATACACTGTAAATGATTTTTCAAAGTTACAAATAAATCAAAGATTATTGGAGTGTTTTACAAGAAAGTAATAATAAAATCAATAATGAAAATGTAATTATTTGTCTAATTTAAGTATGTTTTACCATTTCAGTCTTTCTACTTAAAAATGACATGTTAAATTCAATGTGTGACTGCATTTCTTTATTTTCTTTATATTATTTGTTAAATTTACTAGCAGTTTCTGAGTGAAAATTGGAAATCCTACACAATTTTTAATTTTTAATTTTTTTTTAATTACTTAAGGTGATATGAACAAAACCTGATTGTCCAAGATATTTGGCATAAATTGAGAATCAAGAAGCAAAACAAATGATTTAATGAATTAATTATTTATTTGATTATTAATAAGTGACCCAGAAATAGTGTAGAATCTTTTTTTAAAATCATTTTCTTTCTCAGAGTTTCAGTGTGGTCTCAGATTTTTGGGCTCCATTGTATTCAAAGACTCCTAATCAGCCTTCATTAATTCTGAGGCCTTGAGTAAAGACAACACAGCTGGTAAATCCAAGAATAGAGCACATTTTTCGAGAGAGCCGTAAGACGTCTTAAGATGACGAACAACAGAAAGCAGAGACACAGAGATATACTCACTCGGGCATCTTTACAATGGCGATTCAACCTAGGAGATAAAAATAAAGGCGTTTGTTTCCAAAAGGCAGGACCATTGGGAGGATCTTCAAGGGGCTCAAGTATCAGACAGCCTTTCCAGATTCAGACGTGCTAATCAGATGCCATTATACCTCTGTTTACTCTAACAGCAGCAGCCTCACGTATTCGACTCTTGAAATCATTGCGGTAATGATATGTCGACCGTTCAGGTGTTGCTTTTTAAAATAAATGAACTGCTGCTAATTGATTGATTTGGCGTTTGTTCTGCATCTGTTAACCACTTCAAAGTCCTGACAGTGGCCGTGCACACAGATGAAGTGGACCCATTGGGAAAAAGGTGTTGGCAGACGCCTATCATGGCGCGGTGATTTTGGCATGGTAACTATGCCGCACAGATAACAATCCCAGCTTTCTCCAGCCCATATCCACTTGCAATGCACCATAAATAGACCCGCACCAGAGCTTCAGAGGCTTTAACCCAGCCCAAGTTTCCGCTCAATGATGTTCAACCGGCCTAGAGCACTTACAAAAACAAATACGGTAAATTACGCAATAAAATGAAAGAGCATATCATCATAAATCTGGAACTGGATAGGTTTATTTAACCGAACGCCAAAGGTGGTTTCCAAAGTAATGTTTTTATGATGCTTTGGGTTTCTGCAATTTAAATTTAGGTTTTATGCAGCTCAGTACTGGAAGGCCAAAAGTAAATGTTTGAATCAGCTTGATAAAGGGGTTATTTTTTAATTAAATGATCTGAGAGATAAAATCAAAGTGATTTGGGAGACGGAGAAAGATTATAAATCATAAAGCATTTTTGTAAATAAAATGAAAGGAAAGAGTAATATTCACCACATGTATTGACATCAATATGGGTTTTTCCAATGACAATTTCTTGAACCATTACATTTGATGACAGTAATATTTAATATTTGGTTACACATTTGGCCATATTAACAGATATTGAGAAGGAAACGTCCATGCAGTATTCAGATTTTTTAAATATTTTAATTTGGTTTATTCTTCTTAGAAATGAAGAAAAATGCAATGCAGGCTAACTTTCCTTAACACGGAAGCAAACTGAATGAACTTACCTTGCAGTGCTCAGATGGGCAGAGAAGTGATGCTCTAGAACAATGCCTCTCTTTTTTAAGACACCCTCTTATTGTTCATCCTCGGCCTGTTACTGGATGATATTATTAGCGTGCACACACACACATAAAGCTTTTATCCAGCACTTGTGGAGGGCTGTTATTGATAGGCCTTGTGCGGCACTTAGCCGGTTAGACAGCTGTGGACTGTGGTTCCTCATGATGCTTCGGGCCTGTCTCACAACCTAATTTAGCTTACTAGAAGATAAAACTGTTTCACTTAAAGAAATTTCAATTGATCTTTTTAACATGTCAACAATGAGGTATCTTAATATCTCTACTGTTTCTCTGAGACGGCATTGAGATCAGGTCTTCTCCTGAGAAAAAGCCTCTAGTAACCCATGGGTTTTGGAAGAGATCTCAACAAAGTCTTCTTTGGTTTTATCTGTCTGTTGATCAGTAACAATTTGCTTTACTGGAAGAAGGAAAAACTTTTCTTTTTGAATTCATAAGATCATTTAAAGCACATTAAGTTTCTCAGACGTTACTCTTTAGAAAAAGCCTCTGCACTGTACAAATAATTTGTAAATAAAAAAAGGTTATTGGACTGTGTTTTACAATAAAATACTACATTAAAAGTTTCATGTTTTACTTCAGCGTGTTACTTGCTATTTATTTATTATTTGTGAAATTTAAATTATTAGCAAGTGAAAATTATTACAGAGTAAATTCGACACAATTTTCACTCAGAAATGAGTAAATTTCATAAATAATTACAAATAAATGACAGGTAGCACACTGTATTAAACATTACATTTTGAGATAAAAAGACTGAAATAGTATTTCTTGTAAAACATGCTTCAATAATCTTTGTTTTATTCATTTTGAAAAACTTTTTACAGTGTAGCTCCAAACTTACTGTGTGATAAATATTGATCTCATTTGTAAAAGGAAGTTGATACTTAAATGAAGCATAACTGAGAAACAAATGAAGTATCATGAGGTATAAAAGAGAAACCTACGAGCATTAAAATCTTCCTTTGGGTTTCTCAGAAGATGAACATTATCCTTCATAATCTATCGAATAGTTGACTTTAGGGATAAACTTTACTTCATGGGTATCAGTTTTGCCTTTTGTATAATCATTTTTGCATTTATATAATCATTTTAAACACATTAAATCTGCTGCTTCTGGGATGTTTCTCCTGAGAAAAAGCCCTGGATGTTTTGGAAGAGATCTCAGCAATGTCTCAAACTGGCCAAGAATCCAAAGTCTGCAGTCAAATGGCAGATATTTGAAACATATCTCATTAAATTCTCCTAAAATCAAATTATCTGCTATCTATATTACTTTTATAGCCACAAACTTACTGTATGATAATGACTGTTCTCATTTGTTTTTCCATTGGAATTTTAGAAGAAACATCTGAAATGTAATGAAAATAAATTGAGAATTAAATGAAGTCTATAATGAAGTTATAAGCTATAAAAGAGCAACATCTGAGCATTAAAGTCTTCCTTTGAGTTTTGCATAAGATGAAGATTATCTCCTAAGTCTGTTTTTTTCAGTAACAATTTGCTTTAGGGATAAACTTTACTTCATGGGTTTTGCCTTTCCTATCATCATTTTTGAGATGAGATTTTTTTAGATTATTATTATTATTTTTTTATTCTGTCACATTGATTTGCTGTATCAGTGGAACCATGCTCTGTGTTTGACCCTGCGTCTGATTAAAATATTAACTGTAGACAACAATAATCTCTGTGAGAGATTATGACGGGAATTCAAAGTTGCCCATAGGTTGGCATAGCTAAACATAGAGCAGTTAGACAGCTGTTAACGCCACTCTGGTGTTTGTGAGATACTAAAAGTTATTTTGATGTCTCGAGATAAATGCATGCATGCAATGCTTTTATTTGCGCTTAGGTTTTGCTGGCTTTCTCCAGGTGTACTTTGCAGTTATACAACATCCTTCCAGGTCAGAGAGATTACCGGCTTTATCAGGCCTTGTACTTTCAAAATAGAGTGTCTTGCCACATAGATTTCCATTATAAGTGATAAAATATTCCCTGAATTTGCATTCTTGCTTGTTTTTGTCTCTGAAACCATGTTACCAAACTCTCTCTGGTTGCGGAAAGCATTCAAAACAATGCCGTTTCTTGGCTGTATTGTGTTTGTGTGGGTGTGTAGATGTATCTTATCTGCATGTCGATTTGAGCATCATTTCCAGGACCTGCTTTCTGAGAGACATAAAATATAAGATCTTCCATCATGCAGGTATTGTAACATGACTCAGATGCTGGTATTGTGTCAAAAGGGCTTCCTACATTGCTAGCTGTAGAGAGCTCTAGAAGGGTCAGTCTGCGGGTAACACCTGTCCTGTTTACTCTCATGATGGGCTCTGCTGGATTTGGTTCTTGGCTGATGTAGAAACCCAGGATTATAGATGCTGCATGTCGGTCGTGATTGGACCGCATTTAGAGCCGCTGTTGATATTGAACGTTGGTGTGAGAGGATTAAGCATCATTTAATATGTGCTCGTGTTATTTTTGTGCCTATAGAGGATTTTTTTGTCATGGCTTTTATGTGTGATGAAGACCGGGGCTAGTTGTCACACTTTTTCCAGGGTGGGTTTATTTATCAGTCAGTTTTTGTATACGCAAAAACCTTAAAGTATTGGCTACAGAAATTATCGATCATTTTCATTTAACGGTGACCAGCAAAAAAAATAAAAATATATATATATATATATATATGATATATGGTGGGGCATGTTGTCACATTATATGGGGAATAAGATATTGATGTTGATTTGAGAAGAATGCCTTTTTAGAAATATGAAAAAGGAATTTAAAAAATAAACACATGTATTTTGTATGTATTATAGGCTCTTTATAAATGGCCTTTGAGCTGACTTTCTGCTAAGTAATTTTATACATTTTCAAATAATGTAGTTATTTGTATAAAAATATAAAATATGCAATAGAAATATATCAAATATTATATGTGCAATATTTATAATATATTTATAAAATTAATATTTATAAAATAATATAATAAATATGAAATGAATTTTAAATGATAAAATTGTATCATATAAAACACTTTTGACAACTTAATATGAATGTGTACACATATATAGTAGTTTAAAAGGACAAAATATATCAGTTTTGTACTTGAAGAAATTTTACTTTTTTCCTCAAAATCACATCTTTACAGACATGAAGACCTTCCCTGTGTGACAACTAGCCCCAGTCTCTTCTGCTGTAGTTTAATAGAATCATTCTTCACTCTGGGACTGTTAAAAATTCAGACCTCCAGACAGCCAATTATCACCTGCTTTTTATAAACTGTTGAGCACTTGTAAAAACACAGGCCAGACTCAGGCTAGTCTTTCTGTGTGTAGAGAGTGGAACAATTTTTAGTTCTGCCCATTTGTATTGCATTGACCGAAGAAAAATATGCAAATTGTTATTTGTGAATTGAAAACAGGTGGAATTCACAATGTCACAGAAATGTAAAATTGTGTTTTCACTAGTAGAATAAAATGTGGCACCATCTGGTGGCAGTTTTATACTTCTTCAATGAGAAATAATGGTTGTGTTTAATGTTCAGTTTAGCTCAATTTCATTTTAACATATCTTTTTGACTCATTATTAAATCAAACTTCCAAAAGTTGACATTTTTTTACATTAAATAATATATGAATGTAGTATTAAATGCTCAAAAATTAAAAACTCACTAAATTAAACATACAACATACAGTAGTGAGGTCATGACTCAAAAACATACTTCTATTTGAAATGTTCATTGCTATGTAATGTGTATTTCTGCATATTCTATTGATTCACTTGGCATAAACTTGAATTCTTAGCATAACTTGTGTTTTTGCTTCTGGCAGATATTTCATTGATGATGGTGGGAATAGCCTTCTGTTTCCAGACCAGTTTTGTTTATTCGTTTTCATTGTTTAATTCTGAGTTTGAGTCTCTAGATGAAAGCGTTGCGCTCTCTGTGATGGTGTGATTAGATCAGGCCCGTGACAGGCTCAGAGACATAAACACGCTTTGTTCTCATCACACTTGTGTTTTTGATGTGTGTGTGATGTCATGGACAAAACAAGCCAGTCATCTGAGAGCGCATTCAACCGTCTGTTTACAAACATTTTTTTGAGTCGTATTTGTTCAAATTATAATTGCATTCTTGCATTGTTAGTTATCATAGCATAATGCACGGCATATAGCCCAGTCAGAGAAAATACTCAAATTAAAAATACTAAATCCCAGTACACGTAAAAATAACCCAGTTTTATTATTGCAAAAATGTCAGTTGATAATAATATTTGGATTTCACAATAAAACTGTTTATTGGATTTAGTATAAACTGAACACCAAATTAGGCATTTATATATATGTGTGTGCATAACATTTATCAAACATATATTTCTCATGAAAGTGACCAGTCTGTCCTTCTGGGTTCACCGACATCAGCTGTATTTCTACTGAGCGTGAGCCAGAGCACCAGCTCCCTGACCAAAGCCAAAGCCCTTCGGTCCAAAGGTTTTAGCATAGCACCCTATATAAATAGAAATAAGTATAAATAATAAAATAAATAATGTTTTTGTAAGTATACATTTTTTTTTTACAAATAATGTTATTATATAACATGATACAAATTTATTATGAATAATAATTATAAATTATATTTTATAATATACTCATATTTTATATATTAAATGTAAATATTCTACATTTTATGAATATTAAGCATAATATTAAATATAAATAATAAAATAAATAGTGTTATTATAAATATAAATACAGATTAAATAAATAACAGTATTATCAATAGAAATTTAAATATTCTGTTAGAATAGAAATGCTATAAAAATATAAATATTACATTTAAATAATATTAAAATGTTGTTATGAATATAAATTATAAAGCGACATTAAATAAATAACATTATTATCAACATAAGTTTAAATATTCTGTTAATATAGAAATATTCATTAGATCAATATTATAAATAGCATATATACAGTAATATTATAATATTAAAATAAATAATGTTATTCTAAATCTAAATGATATAAATATCAATACATATTAAATAAACTACATTATTATGAATATAGATGTAAATGTTCTTTATTGTTTACATTTCTGCCTATTTCTGAACAAATCCTGAATATCTTACTACTGAATAAACATTCACACCTGTATGCATGATATTTGATACTGACCTTTACAGTAAATCTCTCCGTCTTTATCTGCTAGAGTTGTGGACTCCAGACTCTTTCCACACTTTGCTCATCTGAAGCAGCTCTTATGCCAAGACTAAAGGAGATGAAAAGTGATGCCCCGAAATGTCATTTGTCACGGTCATTTAGTTTGTTTTTATTGTCATGTCATGCTGTTTGGCAGTATATAAAACATCAGACATGTTGGGATTGGCAGTGATTTGGCAGCATCACTTGGCTTTCATATGAGGGCAGGCGAGGACACGGTGCTATTATGTTTGCATTGCATTGTTTGTAGTAGTCGATGATGAGACTATTTTGGCAACCAAGCCAAAACAATCAATTAAATGAATACATAGTTGGGTTAACCAGTTTGGTAAGGCGATAAGCCCGGGGCAAAGTGAGAGTATCTCCACAAGTCTAGTCAAGAAAAACGAACTCATGTTTCCCCCTCCAACCACCTTCTCTGCCGCGTACACGGCGCTTCCACAGCGAGGGCAAGCGTCCGAACCGCCGAGCTTCTGCGCAAACTTTGACGGGTTAGGGTTGTTGGTTGCACGATGAGATGCTTGTCTGTGCGACAAATGCAAACCGGCTACTTTAATGCACACTGGTAAAGACACAATGCAAATGAAAACATCCTACTAACCCGGCCGGTTTGATTCCCAGAGCTTCGCCCGTGTCCATGCTGAGGGTTCCCGCTCCCCCACCGAAGCCGTAGCCTTTTGGGCCGTATTTCTTGCCATAGCAGGACTTGCAGTAGATCTCGTCCTGATGCACAGTGACTGTTGTGCTGTCCAGATTCTTTCTGCACACTACTGCAGTCAACATAGATGCACATGCATAATCAATACACTGTTACGCATTAGACAGTTTGCTTTGTAGATAATGTTGCACTTCAGAGCAAAATAAATGCTTGCATTTTCATATATTACAAACTTCTCACAGAAACATTGTAAAATTAGAAATGCAGTTCATGACTCCTGAAAATCAATAACTGATTCAAACTTACTGGTGATACAGTAAGAGTATACGAGCTATAAAATGGATCTCAGTTTGGTCGTGTCATAAGTAACAGTGAATTTGAGGAGAAATGTTTGAGTCCATATTGAGATATCTGAATTTTGAGGCAAACATTTGTGTCCCTGCTAATCTGAGCACAGTTTGAGACTGTTGAGATCTCGTCTGAAACTCTTTTCTCTGAAGAAGCATCTGGAAAAAAACGGAGGTATTAAAAACACAACTTTAAACATATACACTCTCCCTACTGTTTGGTGACATAATAACTTTGAGCATTTGGTGCATCATCAATGTAAGTGTGTCTGCAAGTGTCAACTACACATAAACATCCATTTGTTCCACAGATCTGCAGTCAGATGCAGATGATGTGCAGCCATAAAAGGCAGATGAATCCACCGGGATGTTCGTTTGTGCAACACCTAATATGGACATGCTGTTAAACAGGAAAGATTTACTTGCTGCTCAGTCTCATTTCCAAACTCATGCCAGCTTCCCGCTCGAGGACTTTCGTCATTAGGTCAGAAGCACAAACTACTGCTAATGATCCAACGGTTATTACTTGATTTATTACAATAACTAGAACTAAAACTGAAATCAAAATGTATGAAAACACAATAAATATATTTAAGAAGAGCAAAAATGACAATACAACAAAATTACTAAAACTTTCTCTAAAAATTAAAAATAAAAAAAAACTAAATATTAATAAAAAACTAGTATCTCAATAATAAAAGAACACTTTGTCAGTCATTCATAAGCACAAACTACTATTAATTATCTGTGTGTACAATTCAGGGTTATTATAGTTAACTAAAACTGAAACCATACAAAAAAAGAAAAAAAATGTTGTTGGAATAAAATAAATAAAAGATACAAAACTTAAACGTATTATTTTTTAACTCATTTTCATTTTTTAACTTCATGTAGTACAATAACTAAATAGGTATATTTAAGAACAAATTAACAAAAATGACTGAACTTTCTGAAAACTTTGAAAATAAATAGCCTATGAAAAATGTAAAAATAAAAACTAATTCAAAATAATAATTAAAACTATAATACTAGAAATATATTGGTACAGTTAAGCAAGCAATTAAATAAAAGTAATAGTTATTTATTTATTTATTTATTTATTTTTAAATCATAAATGAGATCCACTGGCAGTATTTGTGGAGATTTGTACCCAAAGAAGAACAAACTATATAACAAAATAAGAATTTCCTCTTGGCTGGCATCATGCTATCACATTCACAGCTGACAGTTTTGTCCATAAAAAATATATTATATTTTCCATGCTATATATGACCATCTGCATGCATAATTTTCCATTTTCCGGGTAACACCCTCTCTCTGCAGGACTAACCCTCACCACCCATTTCCACAAGGAGAATCTCACGCTCACATGCACATCCTTTCTGCTTAAAATACCCCATTAGAGCACTGAAGGTGTCAGGTGAACATGTGTGTATCCATATGTGTCTGTCTCTAATAGATTTCACCGCTTGAGCTTGAACATCTGCTCCCATCTCTCACGTTAGTTCACATATTGTGATGTGAATATAGAGCATGAGCTGTGTCAGCTGTGTGTGTGTGTGTGACTTACTGCACAGAAAGCAGGACTTGTGGAAGCTTTGTCCTTCACACTGAACCTCCTCTGCGAAATACACCGTCTTCTTACAGCAGCCACACTTGTTTCCTCCTACCAGCGGCATCCTGACAGTATCAGTGCATGCAGAATTTAAAACATGCGCAAATTGCTTCACAAATGCATCAGGCTTTATTGCATTTGCATATCATTTTTGCAATTTCTGTTTATGTGTTTTCACAGTTTCAATTCAATTATTTTTATATGAAGATACATTTTGACTGGATAAAAGATCATTTGTCATTGCCATTGTTTTTAAAGTACAATAAAATGGCTACATGCTGGTTTTTATAAGTCATGGAAGAATATGCACATAATTATGGATGATTTATGTTACTTTGTAATACTTTACAATAGGGTTTCATTGGTTAACATTAGCTAACATGAACTAACAATTAAAACAGTTATTAATGTCAATTTCAACATTCACGAATATGTTTTTTTTTTCATCAAAAGTTGTATCCGGAAATTTTAGTTAATGCACTGTGAGCTTACATGAACAAATAACAAAGAATAATATTTTTATTAACTAACAAACTAAGATAGAGAGCACGTATTGCTAATTAATAGTTAATTTTAGCTAATGTATTAAGTAACATTAACAAATGGGAGCTTGTTGTAAAGTGTGCAGACTATGCATCTGATATCAAACCTGGATAAAGGGTCAAGACACAGGCGTTCTGTCTTTCCCACTGTTACAAAAACATTAGTTTATGGAGAGTAATAGTAAAGCTCTTACCTGCAGTGATAGTTAGTCACTAGAAGAGAGAGTCTGGAGTGTTCAGCAGAGTCTGAGTCCTCAGATGAGTCCAGAGAGGATGAGAGACTGATGAAGAGATGAGGAGCTGGAGGGAAAACAGATGCAAAACACGAAAGAGAGAGAGAGAGAGGGAGAGAGAGAGTCATATCTAACCTATCTGGCTCTTCTCAAATTACTATTTGACAGTGATTTATATCTATTATGTTATATATTGTTAGGTAGCCATAGCAAGTTGATGATTTTTACTACTATACTTCTATCTATCTGGCATCAATTTACTATGCCCAACTAACAATTAGTAGTCAATGTACATCTCTTCTTAAATCTTTAACAGTTGATTTACCAAACAAACTAGAATCACCATGAATCAGTTTGTATTTACCATACAGTTTATGTCTATTATTTTCAGAACTGTAATGCTTTTGGGAAGACATACAGTGTTGTATTGACCCGTGAAAAGCTTGCACGTGTGTTTGTTAGGACTGGAGTCCCTCAGCCTCCTCATTCCAACACAATGAAACACAGCTGGACCTGCTGGAGCCCAAAACTCCATTTCTCAAAGGAAATGAGAAGCGGAAGAAAGTCAGCTAGTTAGTTAGCTGGTTAAGAAATAAAGCATATTAGTTAGTTGGTTGGTTAGTTAGTTAGGGAATCAACCATTGTTGTGACCATTGTTGCTTTTGGGAAACGCACCACCAATTAGTTCAGAAACAAAGTTACTTAGGAACTAAAGCAGAGTAGTTAGTAAAGAAATAAAGCTAGTAAGCTAGTATTTAGTTAGTTGATAGTTAAGAAATAAAACAGACTGGTTAGTTAAGAAATAAAGTTATTTGTTAGTTAGGAAATAAAGCAGAGTAGTTCATCAAGAAATAAAGCTAGTAAGCTAGTAGTTGTTAGTTAGTTAGGAAATGAAACAAATTGGTTAGTTATGAAATAATGCAGATTAGTTAGTTGAAAAATAAAGCTAGTTAGCTAGTTGTTAGTAAGGAAATAAAGCAGATTAGTTATATAGTTAAGAAATAAAGCAGGTTAGTTAGTTAGTTAGGAAATAAAGCTAGTTGCTTAAAATACCCCATTAGAGCACTGAAGGTGTCAGGTGAACATGTGTGTATCCATATGTGTCTGTCTCTAATAGATTTCACCGCTTGAGCTTGAACATCTGCTCCCATCTCTCACGTTAGTTCACATATTGTGATGTGAATATAGAGCATGAGCTGTGTCAGCTGTGTGTGTGTGTGTGACTTACTGCACAGAAAGCAGGACTTGTGGAAGCTTTGTCCTTCACACTGAACCTCCTCTGCGAAATACACCGTCTTCTTACAGCAGCCACACTTGTTTCCTCCTACCAGCGGCATCCTGACAGTATCAGTGCATGCAGAATTTAAAACATGCGCAAATTGCTTCACAAATGCATCAGGCTTTATTGCATTTGCATATCATTTTTGCAATTTCTGTTTATGTGTTTTCACAGTTTAAATTCAATTATTTTTATATGAAGATACATTTTGACTGGATAAAAGATCATTTGTCATTGCCATTGTTTTTAAAGTACAATAAAATGGCTACATGCTGGTTTTTATAAGTCATGGAAGAATATGCACATAATTATGGATGATTTATGTTACTTTGTAATACTTTACAATAGGGTTTCATTGGTTAACATTAGCTAACATGAACTAACAATTAAAACAGTTATTAATGTCAATTTCAACATTCACGAATATGTTTTTTTTTTCATCAAAAGTTGTATCCGGAAATTTTAGTTAATGCACTGTGAGCTTACATGAACAAATAACAAAGAATAATATTTTTATTAACTAACAAACTAAGATAGAGAGCACGTATTGCTAATTAATAGTTAATTTTAGCTAATGTATTAAGTAACATTAACAAATGGGAGCTTGTTGTAAAGTGTGCAGACTATGCATCTGATATCAAACCTGGATAAAGGGTCAAGACACAGGCGTTCTGTCTTTCCCACTGTTACAAAAACATTAGTTTATGGAGAGTAATAGTAAAGCTCTTACCTGCAGTGATAGTTAGTCACTAGAAGAGAGAGTCTGGAGTGTTCAGCAGAGTCTGAGTCCTCAGATGAGTCCAGAGAGGATGAGAGACTGATGAAGAGATGAGGAGCTGGAGGGAAAACAGATGCAAAACACGAAAGAGAGAGAGAGAGAGGGAGAGAGAGAGTCATATCTAACCTATCTGGCTCTTCTCAAATTACTATTTGACAGTGATTTATATCTATTATGTTATATATTGTTAGGTAGCCATAGCAAGTTGATGATTTTTACTACTATACTTCTATCTATCTGGCATCAATTTACTATGCCCAACTAACAATTAGTAGTCAATGTACATCTCTTCTTAAATCTTTAACAGTTGATTTACCAAACAAACTAGAATCACCATGAATCAGTTTGTATTTACCATACAGTTTATGTCTATTATTTTCAGAACTGTAATGCTTTCGGGAAGACATACAGTGTTGTATTGACCCGTGAAAAGCTTGCACGTGTGTTTGTTAGGACTGGAGTCCCTCAGCCTCCTCATTCCAACACAATGAAACACAGCTGGACCTGCTGGAGCCCAAAACTCCATTTCTCAAAGGAAATGAGAAGCGGAAGAAAGTCAGCTAGTTAGTTAGCTGGTTAAGAAATAAAGCATATTAGTTAGTTGGTTGGTTAGTTAGTTAGGGAATCAACCATTGTTGTGACCATTGTTGCTTTTGGGAAACGCACCACCAATTAGTTCAGAAACAAAGTTACTTAGGAACTAAAGCAGAGTAGTTAGTAAAGAAATAAAGCTAGTAAGCTAGTATTTAGTTAGTTGATAGTTAAGAAATAAAACAGACTGGTTAGTTAAGAAATAAAGTTATTAGTTAGGAAATAAAGCAGAGTAGTTCATCAAGAAATAAAGCTAGTAAGCTAGTAGTTGTTAGTTAGTTAGGAAATGAAACAAATTGGTTAGTTATGAAATAATGCAGATTAGTTAGTTGAAAAATAAAGCTAGTTAGCTAGTTGTTAGTAAGGAAATAAAGCAGATTAGTTATATAGTTAAGAAATAAAGCAGGTTAGTTAGTTAGTTAGGAAATAAAGCTAGTTGTTTAGCTTTTTAGTTAGTTAGCTATTTAGTTAGTTGTTAGGAAATGAAGCCGATTAGTTAGACAGTTAAGAAATAAAGCAGGTTAGTTAGTTTTAGTTTGTTGATTAGTTTTAGTTAGAAAGTGCTTGTCTGCTTTTTTGTATGTGTCTTCCACATTCACAGCTGTGCGTGAATATTACGCATCTGTCCTTGTCAAGTAACAAATAAAAGGTAAATATTTGTTAGTTAAAGTTAGTTGGTTAGTTAGTTAGTTAGAGGGAAAATCATATTGACAAAGTAGTATGGTAAAATGATAATAAAATGTTATTCTTGTAAAATTATCTTACAGTAACATTTAATTACCATGAAATGCATATATGGTCATCAAATTGTGCCCTGGTATGTGTGTATATATCAAGTTCAAGTTCAAGTTCAAGTTGAGCTTTATTGTCAGGTCGACACTTCACAAACATAAACTCCACCAGCGATGAACAGTGTTTTGTCACTACCACAGCATTGTTACACCACTCTTTGTTGACGTACACACACAAGCCACCCCCGCGAGTCTTACCAGACAGTGCTGTATCTCTGTCCGCTCGGTAGCAGCCGAGTCCGTGCAGCTGAATAGCGCAGTCCAGGATATTGTCATTTAGCCATGTATATCAAAGCATGATACCACTTTTCTCTCTATAAGTTTTACTATAATTTAACTCTGGTTTCTCCTCGTGTTGCTTGTTCACAGCTGCACATGAATATTACAGCACACATATTCTATCTCTGCCAAGAGCCTGTGAGCCTGCTGATGGTTCTGTTCACAGATTCATCTGATCCAATGACTTCCTTCCATTGTCGATGCAAAGAGGGTGTTGGAAACTGATCCATAGCCTTGAGACTGAGCAAGGAAAGTCCTAAAGCTCTGCTTAGGCTGTGTGTGTTACAGAAGCCTTTTTCTATACGGCCCTTTGGTCACACACAGGGTCTGTCTCCTCTGGACATCCGCTATGAGCACGAGTGTGACCAATGCATTAATCCACCGCTGGAGAAACAGGAGTCCAGGACAGGAAGGTTTTCATGTAAATTTGAGCATGTGTTCAGGCCTGAGAGAGAGAGCGCGACTCGTGTGCTCTGAAGTTTATGTGATGAATTAAGGAGCTGCTGCTTCATTTATTCAATATTCCGGCCTGAATAATATTGTCAGTGACTCTGCGTCAGCATCTGTGAGTAAATGATTATTTTATATTCAGTAGTGCATTAATTTCCTTTTCTTGAATTATGCTGTTGGTTTGTAAACCTGTGAAATCATAGGAAATCAGTCATATTGATTCTATTAATCACAAAAATAATGAATACAGATGTTAAGTTTAATGTGAAATGATTTTGCTTAATGGTTTGTTGAACTGGCATTGATTAAATAAGTGAAGGTAATTATCTAAAGAGTGGTTTCGTATAGTTTTGTAAGTATGTGGCCATCGTGGAGCAGCTTAAAGAAAGAATTCACTTAAAAATGAAAATGTATCATTTACTCACCGTCATGTTGTTTGAAATGATTATTAGAACTTTTTTTTGTTTTTGTCTTCATCACACAAAGCTGTTGAATAGCTTCGGAGGACTAAAATACAGCCCATATACTATACTTTTATCACACTTTTTGATCTTTTCAGAGCTCTGGACATCTGCTTTTGAGTTCCACAGAGGAAAGTAAGTCATACAGATTTAGAATGACATAAGCATAAGTAAAATATGACAGAAAGTTCATTTTTGGGTGAACTATGCCTTTAAGGAAAAATCGATTGGAGATGTTGTATGCATTTGTGTCACTTACATTTGAGTCAATAACATTTCTAAAAATATTTTGGAATATATTGACTAGGATTTTAGGATGGTTTGGGGAGCAAATAATTCAGAAATTAAGAAATCATACTTACACAGAAGTAGCCATAAAAAATTTATACAAATACATAATAAAAATTAAATTAAAATAAAATAAATGAATAAAAAAATAAAACAACATAAAATATAATATAAATGAATAAAGTAAAAAGGAAGAGCTCCTCTGTTTTTTGCATGTGTCTTGCATATTCACTGCTGTGCCTGAAAATTATGCATTTTCTTTGGGTCACTTACATGTCAGTCAGTAATATTTCTGAAAATATTTTGAAAATATTGACTAGGATTTTAGGATGGTTTGAAGGTGAATTATTAGGAATTTAAGAAATAATACACAGAAGTAGCCATAAATAAGATAATAAAATTAAAATAAAATGAAAGAGCTTATTGACTGCCCTTTTTTATTTGCGTTTTTATTTATTTATTTATTTTGCAAGTGTCTTGCACAGCTGTGCATGAATATTATACATCATCTGTCCTTGCAAAGTAACAAATCAAAGGTAAATATTGGTCTGTGCGCAGTTTCAGAGAACGGCCAGAAGAGGGCGCTCACTCTTCAGGACTGACTTCATGAAGCGCGACACACCCTTTCTTTCTCGCTTTTCTCTTTCACAATCACTTCATACGTTCATCATAGCGCCATCAGTTTAGCTTCAAACCGTCTGTGCTTGAAGTGCATCACTCTAGATTCTGTTTTGCTCCTTGTACATATTGTCCCACCACAAAACAAGCAAAGCACGTGTAGAGGCCACATATTTCCTCTGCTGCTGTTGATTTTGTGTGGGAGACCCTCACTATAATTATGACTGTGGTCTTAATGGAATAAGCAGTTAAAGAGCATTAGCTGAGTAAATGTGTGTGTGTGTGTGTGTGTGTGTGTGTGTGTGTGTTGTGGATGGATCACTCCATCATGCTCAGATTAGATTCAGTCCAGTAAAGCCTGATAAACGATCGGCTGCAGCTGCAGTTCTGCCTTTAATGAGGCTGAAACTTGAGTCTGTCTGCAGAGAGACTCGCCCTCCATATAAAGCACCTCACCTCACCACCTTCATCATCATCACCATCATCATCAACAACTTCACATACGGGTAATCAAAATCATCATCTTGATGTGATGTTGATATTGAGGATAGTGTGGTGGTGATGATGATGATAATTTTAGGGTTGAGGATGAGGTCATGATGAGGAAGAGGAAGATGTCCAGGTAGGCCTGTCTTATTGTATTGTACAAATTTCATTATAACCATCATGATCAACAGTGTCTTCTTAATAATTAATAATGATGATAATAAAATTCCTAAAAAGTCATAATTATGAGATACAAAGTCCAAAACTATGAGATACTAAGTCATAAATGGTGACATACCAAATCATAGCATAAAAATGGTGACATACCAAATCATAATTATAAGATATGAAGTCAAAACTGATAAAAAGTCAAAATTACTACATACTAAATCATAATTATGCGAAAAAAATAGAAATTGACATTAAGTCATAATTATGAGTGGAAGTATGAAATATATGTAATTTTAATGTCAAAATTGTAAGTCATATTTGTGAGATAAAAAGTTAATCATAGATAAGAAATTATGAGATACTAGGTCATAATTATGAGATAAAAAGTTGATATTATGAACAAGTGAAAATTATGAGATACTAAGTCATAATTATGATTTAGTTATGTTGAAATTATGAAAAAGTTAAAATGAAATATAAAATTATTATTATGACATAAAAAGTCAAAATTATCATTTAAAAAATGTGGATATTTTATGTCATTTTCTTTTTAATTTTACATAATTCTGATTTACCAAAGCATTTGTTTCAATATGGTTTAAACTGGTTTTAGATGGCTAGTGCTGGTCTGTTTCTAGCCCAGACTGGTTAAGATGGTTAATGTTTCAGGCCAACTTGACTAGTGTTGTCATAACAGACAACCAGCAAAAACAAAGTGCTGCCTTGGAAAGCAGTCAGTGATGGTTTAACTAGTAAACTGGCTGAAATGGGTAATCTAAGCTGTTTGTTTTCAGCAGGTTGATGGTGTATGACAAAGTAACAGTGAGAAAAAGTGATTTAACATTAAAGTTTCAATTGCATCCTCAGTCAGATTGACTGTCTAAAGTGTAAGTTTGTGCCATCTGACAGGATCATGCCGTACCCTTCACTTTAACAGCCCTTCCCTGAGAAACACTGTGTGTGTGTGTGTGTGTGTGTGTGTGTGTGTGTGTGTGTGTGTGTGTGTGTTTGAGTGTGAGGAAGAAGGCATGAAAAATGAGGAACATTTCAGACTCTGACATTTAAATTGTGACCGCTTAACAGTTATGTCTAATGTACTTTAAAGACTTCTGCTGTAGAAAGGAACAGCCTGTACATAATGATCTGAAATAACCATTGTGATCCATTTAAATCCGAACCGAACGTGGCCCAAGAGCTCTAGACATGCAGGTACTGTAGGATCCATATCCACTGCTAATGGTCTATACCTCCGCTCAGGCTTAGGCAAAAATATCCATCCAACCTGGACATACGCCAGCTGGTCCATTTACTAGTAAAGAGAATATGTATTTCAATGAAGATGCTGGGCGAATATTTAAGAGGAGAGACCGGTTCCTTTTGATTCAGAGCCTGGAGAAGAGATGGTGACTCTCCTCTGAATCACTGCAATGTTATAATTATCATACTTAAATGAATGTTGGACGCTTAACTTGGTATCTTCTTGTATACAACTGGCAAGACTGTCTACGCTGGAGCTGTGACGTTTCTTGTCATCCGTTTCTACAGCAGTGGGTAAGTTGGTTAACAATGCAACTAGTTACAGTGTGTATGTAAAGTTAGCACAGCCTGGAGACTATTATATTGTTTTTGGGATGCTGAAATGTAATATGCAAGCATCCCTGTGCTTAACTAAATCCACACTAATGAGCATTAGACGGATAATGTTTACGCGGCTGGCTGCGCTTTGGGTTTTGACTGCGAGTTGGATTTGCTTTGGGCAAAAATACCATGATCTTAACATGTGCCCTGTGTTTTGTGGCTTATTATTTGGTGTTTTAAAAGCCACAGGCAGTATTAGGACGACATCCTCACACTGGTATATCATGATGTCGGGGTGCCTTGATGTCATACAAATATAGAACGTCCAGATGTTGCTAAGCTAACAGTTCAACCTTCTAATAGGCATAAATATTGAATAAAATATTTGTTAACATTTTTAATGGTACTTCACTATTTATTTTCTGTTATTTCATCCTGTAAATGTATATTTGTTCATGTTAAATTGATGTATTTATTTTTTATTTTTGTGGCTCTCTACCATTTTGTTTATTATTTACTTTTAATTTGAACTTTAGTTAAGTCTTAGTAATTTTGTTATGTGCTTTTGTCATTTTTATTAGTTTTTGCTGTCGTTCAAATATAGTATAAATTAATTTTATTTAATTTTTACTAATTATTAGTGCTTTAACTCATATATTTCTGTTCTTTTTTTAATTTTGGGTTTTTCATCATATTCATATTTTGTATTGTTTTATTTCATCTTTATTTTAATTACTGAAAATGATTGCTAATCATTTTAGCTTAGTTAACAATAGCATCACTGCCTTTACACTGAATAAGCAGCCTTAACTCGACTGTGTAAAGCCACTTTTTTGGGGATTGCAAGAATAGGTTGCATATAATGCTGCCTTAGCATTTGGCATCTTCAGTTTGCCTGCGATGCTTTAAATGCTGTCCAGGTAGGCAGTATATTTGGTTTTGGAACAGAACTGAATAGTCTTCCATTGTGCATGACCTCAGGGAGCGGCGTAATGTAATACTAATCTATATTCTATACAGGCACGTGCACAGGTAGGGCTCAACCTGTGCAGAGCTTTCAGCACATGCCCCTCAAAAGGTCTGTGGACGGCCCTGATTTTATATATGTTCCATCAAACAAGACAGCTGCTTAAACGTTCAGTAAGATCATGTGTATGGGCTTTATTATCCTCAAAGTGAAGCTGTGATTGTATTTCGATTTGCAGAGCCCCTCAGGAAATGTCCTTTACAAATGAGCACATGACATTTAACATTTTAAGGCTTATTAATTACATTCCCACTCACAATATCACATTATTCCAGAAAATAATGCGCAACTCATGTACAAGTACAGAGTTACACCCATCTCAGCATTCATTTTCCACCAAACGAATGATATTATTCGGTAGCTGAGGGAATGGGTGTTGTTGCTCAGTTTATTATTTTCCTGTTGGTTTTATCTTGTAAAATGAAGCCATTAAAGTCTCTGGACTCTGTTGGTTTCAGGACGCTCGTAAATCTACTCAAGTCTTCCACAATATTGGTTTTAGAGCCCGTCCCTAGTTGTCAGATGACTCATCGAGAGGAAAAGATGAGTCGTGTTGGATTATAGCATGAGCTGGTCTCTAATGAAGGCTTTCATAAACTTCTAGGGTGATCTGCTATGTCATGCAGTTTCTAGGCTTTAAAGCCTAGTGTAACTTTCAATTTTCTGTCTTGAGTATCTCTTTAGTATTGAACATTTTCAATAGTAAACTAAAATTGAACTCGCTGCCATAATGATAAGATGTTCTAAGTGAAAACACAGATCGATCTCTGTTGGATCGGAACAATTAAAAACAAAAAGCATTTAACTGGACATCAAGGCTATAGTTATTGGTATTAAAACCGTCTCTGTTGAATCTGGGTCAGCTGTGCCAGGCGGTGCTGGACTGTAACATTGTAGCTGGATCCAAAAGAGCAAGTCCCTCAGGCTCAAACATCAAGTCCACTATTTATATGATTACTACAACAGCTTTACACTTGTTAATGCCCACCAGACTAATGCATTTGCCAGTTGTGTCACTGTGAGGTTTTCACTGCAGTTCATATGTCGCATACGAAGCTCCTCTATTATTTTCATTCTTTATATGATTTTTATCTTACAGGTTTGTAAAGCTACGAGTCTTGATCTTGTGGTCTCGGTCTTGTGTCTTGAGACCACATGAACGTGGCTTTGGTCTGAGTTTCATTCTTTAAAGTCAGGCCATAAACTGAGACCCACACCACAGTCTATTTCCAGTGTACTAAAGGTGATTATTACCTCAACCACTAGTTGGTTCAATATCTTTACCATTGTGCTTTGTGTTGCTGTTGAATCTCTCATTTGAGTTCTTTACAGTGAACATTCTGCTTCTTGTTCTGGATCTGGACCACAATTTTGCTTCTCAAGTTGATTCTGTTTTAAAAAAGGTTTAGATATGAGACAGAAATATTGATAGGGAAGAATATTATTTGCATGCAGTGTGGGCTGTAGGTTTACATGGCTCATTTGCTCAGTGAGGAGAAACCTTGAGAACATGAGTTTTAATGAAGTCATCAGGGTGGAGTGTATTTGTTTATAGGTCTAATCATATTAATGTAGCGTCTGGACCAATCAAAAACACAATTTTTCATTTGATTTAACAAATCAATTATTCATTAGATTAACAAACGTTCACAGACCCCTCACCCAATAAACATACTGGGTGCCAAGTTGTCTGTGAACAGGGCCCAGGACCCTGGTTACCATGGCAACCCTGACACCAGATACATTTACGACCTAATGGAATGCGAAGCAGGGAAAATCACTGCATGTTCCATCGCAAGAGGCACAAGGCACAGTAGAAATGGACTTTTCTACTAATTAATTCATAGGAAAACCTTTCTTTGAATGAACAGTGTATCCTTCAGGTCATGGTGTATGTTGTCTTTGATATTTTTAGACTATTTTATGCATGCTTGTGATGGAACCCATCTAAATATTTATAATTAATTATAACTAGTTATGATTAATTATTCATATTTCCCCATGAGCTGATTCGCTACATAATATAAAGAAGATGGTGCATGAAATGGAGATTGTTCCAAATTGGTCGCTTGTCACATTAGAAGGCAGCTGACTATGTAGACAGTAGACAGCGATAGGGTTTGGTGCAGTGTTTTTGTGCTGATGGGACAGTGTGCAGTGGAATGGACCATTAAGATTCCTGTGGCAAACAGCATCAAGTGTTTAAATCGTGTTAGTTGTATGACAGAAAAGGGTGTGGGCCGGAGTGAATTGGATTAGGAGTGACTCGCTGTAGGAAATGCCTGTGGATCGTCAGAGCCCGGTCTCGCATGTTGGATCCTTTTAGCCCACCAGCACAGAGTATTACAGTGATTAATGATGTCACGCTATCGTGCTGTTTTCCTGATCTCATAGAAATCCACACTGACAGGGCCGGTTGGTAAATGTTTATTTCCTTGCATGAGGTTGTTTTCCTTTGATAATTGTATGCACCACCTCTAGAAATTCACATTTCAAAAAGATTAAACATAATTACTTAGTTACAGTTTTCCTGTTTTATTCCTGGGTTGCTGCTGCCATGTCGTGAAGGCGCTGTGTGTTTCGTTGTGAAAGTGAAACTACTTTCTTTGGCCTTCCAAAAGAGGACGATATCCGCTTCGTCATGCCTGGCGGAGTCCAGCCCGGGGTCGTCACATGTGGTTGCCGCAAGACCGTTGACAACACTGTTCCAGAACAGTTCAACCCAAATATTCTGATGTGTCCATCGCATTTTATGGAGGACTGTTTCCGGATCCTGGTAAAAACACATTTCATTACACCAAATACACAAAATAATGTTCTTTTTAGCAACATCATATGCCCCCTTTAAGGCAAAAGATGACAGATTTAGTTTGATTTCATGAAAACATGGATCTGAGCCCACATAAAACAAGTATATATAATATAAAATTTATGGTCTATAAGATTTTTAATGTTTTTAACTCTTTTGTCCACCAAGACTGCATATATTTGATTGAAAATCTACATTAATATTAGTTTCTAGTTTTCTGTTTGAATGTGTTTTAAAATGTAATTTATTCCTGTGATGAAAGCTGAATTTTCAGCATCATTACTCCAGTCTTCAGTGTCACATGATCCTTCAGAAATTGTTCTAATATGCTGATTTGCTGCTCAAGAAACATATCTTGTTATTATCAGTGTTGGAAACAGTTCTGCCGCTTCATATTTTTGTGTAAACTGATACATGATTTTTCAGAATTCTTCGATGAATGGAAAGTTTAAAAAAGTTTGCTGTCTTTGCTGTCATTTCTGATTAATTTAATGTATCCTTTGCTGAATAAAAGTATCAATTTAATAAAAAATCTAATAATAATAATAATAATAATTTTAAAAATAATTTCCTAAAAAACAATTTATTAATAATTTTTTTTTTTTTTTTTTTTCTTTTTCCTTTTTTT
>NW_015552615.1:1838948-1844859 GCF_001515605.1 Sinocyclocheilus anshuiensis | reverse complement strand
TTTAAAAATTTTTTTTTTTTTTTTTTTTTACTTTTCCTTATGTATTTTAAGTATTTTATTATTTCTCTTCATCCCCTGTTTTTCTGTTCTGTACTGCCTCACTGCAGGCTGTTGGATAAATGTGATCGGAAGCATCTTCTGGCTGGTTTGACCCAGACTCTCTCTCTCTCTCTCTCCCCCTGACAGACTCAATCTGACATAGTGAATTGGTCGTGTAGAAGTGGCAAAAAATAAATAAATTATTGAATCTGGGTCTCGGGTCTAAATTTAACAAACAAAACCAGGTCTGTTATATAAAGCTAAGACCAGTCACATAAGGACAGTTGACTGCTGCAGTATGAAGAGCCAAAATCCCCTGTCCACACTGATGAGGACCAATCCTTTATGTGTTTCACAACTAGATATTTAGATTTTAGGAAAAAATTTTGTCATGTTTGTATAGGCAAAATTCAGTGGTTGCCAAGGTGTTGCTATGCATTTGCTGAGGTGTTTAGGGTTGTTACTAGGATGTCTCTAAGTGGTTCCTAGAGTGCTATGGGTGGTTGCTAGGTAGTTGCTAGTTGGTCACCGGGTTGTTCGGAGTAGTTGTATGGGAGTTGCTTGGCAGGTAGCCTAGTTTCTAGGTTATTCAGGGTGGTTGCTAGGGCATTGCTGTGGTGTTGTAGGTGGTTGCCGGGGTGTTGGGAGTAGTTGTATGGGTGTTGCTAGAGAGTTCCTAGGATGTTCAGGGTGGTTGCTAGAGCATTGCTAAGTATGCTGTAGTGTTGTAGGTGGTTGTTAGGGTGTTACTAGGATACTCAGGATAGTTTCTAGAGCATTGCTAAGCATGCCTACAGTGTAGTAGGTGGTTGCTAGGGTGTTGCTATGTGATTTCTAGGATGTTCAGGGTGGTTGCGAAGTACGCTATGATGTTGTAGGTGGTTGCTAGGGTGTTGCTAGTTGGTTGCTGGGGTGTTCGGAGTGGTTGTGTGGGCATTGGTAGGTAGTTATTAGGATGTTCAGGGTGGTTACTAGAGCATTGCTAAGTATGCTATGGTGTTGTAGGTTGTTGCTATGATGTTGTAGGTGGTGGCTAGTTGGATGCTGGGGTTTTCAGAGTAGCTGTAGGTGGTTGCTAGGGTGTTGCTATGGTGTTGTAGGTGGTTGCTAGGGTGCTGCCGGGGTGTTCTGAGAGGTTGCTAGGTTTGCTTGGCAATTGCTGTAAGTGGGTTGTTTTATGCCAATGCTAATTAATGTTAGTTTGGTGTAATGTAATGCTGCATGCTGGCAGAGGACACGTCCTCAAGAGACGGCCTTTGGCATGATGTCATGACAAACATAAACATGAGTTGCTGGCGTGTGTCTGGGTTTGAGGAAGCACTGTGTCAGTGTGTCTCGCACTGAAGGGAGGGAGAGCAAACGTCTCCTGCTCTCTGTTTGTCTTCCTCATTGGCTCGAAACGTGTCCTCGCTGACTGTCCTGCATGTCCAGATGTCTTAAGTCTCCGCCTTCCCTTGAGATTCTGCAGACAGCAGTAAAGGTTATCACAGGAATTCTAGATTTCACTGCAACTCTCAATAAGAGGTGAGATTTAATGGCTTATATTCAAATAGTGCATAAGTCTGTGTGGTTTGGGCTTTTATAGGTTGTGCGTTGAATATTTTAGGAGAGATCACAGATGTGTTTATCTCTCTGTCTGTGCGTGTGTGTGTGTGTGTGTGTGTGTGTGTGTGTGTGTGTGTGTGTGTGTGTGTGGTAGAGACAGAATTCAATCAGCAGCTGCTCAGTAGTTGTTTTCTGGGCCACTTATCTAAAATCCTCTTCCTCTGAGCTCAGGACTGCTGTGTCATGATTACTCCAGCCTGGATGAGGCACCTGGCTCTGCGTTTGTATTGATTTATACTGAGACTGAGGTAGTGCTGTCATATGCATGAGTTCATTGTGATGTGATTCGCTCAACATGTTTTTCAGGTGCTTTTTTCCCACTTTTTTTGTGTTGTGATGCATTAGGTATATTTGTTGCTTATAAGGGAGAACCGGGCTAGTTGTGACATATTTATTTGACGCCTTATTTCCCACAGGAGATTTATTTTATATCTGTATATAAATGTATATAACTTGAAGCATTTGTTAAACATTTCCAACATTGATTTAATATAGCGGGGCATGTTGTCACACTATATGGGGTAAGTTGTCACATTGGGATCCTGCTGTTTATTGGCACTGATGTGAAAAAAAATTATTTGTTTGAATTATAAAATATTGTCTGAAGTAAAATAAAGTAATCTAGCACAACATCTGTATTTAATCTATATAAATTATGAATTTGTTTTAATGTTTAACCTTTATCTTCTTTATAGTATACTTTAATTCAATAGTTGCCAGTGTGGGTTTTATTGTGTACGATGAGATATGAAAATATCCTTACAAAAATCATATAAAAAATATGAATTTTGGTTTCATAATTAAAAAAATATGACAAATTATCAAACTAAATATCTCAATGTAAGATATGTATTTCATATAAAGTCAACTGCATATCTAACAATTATTACAAATATAATTAAATGTGAAAATATGATGTCAAAAAGCATGAAAGTATCATCTTGACAATTCACAACAAAGCATTTGTATTTAATAATGTGTATTTAATATAAAGTCATTAAGTATGTGTCAGCTCCAGTATTTAATTTAATGTAATTTTATTTTTTTAATTTCAGTGGAGGTGGTGGAATTATATTAAAAAATATATATATCTATATATATATATATATCATGTAAATTGTATAGTATAAATTATATAATATCAATTATTTAATTTTTATGTATTTATTTTTATATTATTTTAAATTCATCAGTGGGTGTAGTGCAATTATAAATAAGTTATTTATATATAATACATTTAATTTATAAATATAAATAAGTTATTTTATAAATAAGGAATTATTTAAATTATATAGTATCAATTATATAATAAAAATTATTTTATTTTATTATTTTATTTACATCAGTGAAGGCTGTGAAATTATAAATAATTTTATATAAATTATATATCAATTGTACAGTATAAATTATATAATATAAATATTTTTATTGTATTTTTATGTATTTTTATTTCATATTCATCAGTGGGTGTGGTGGAAAATAAGTTATAAATAAGTTTATTAACAAGTTTATTATTAAGCTAAACTACTGCTAGAAAGCAAGCGTTTGTATAATAGGAATTTGAGTCTATAGTGACTGAGATATAGCCCTTCCACATGTGATAACTAGCCCCTTTTACATGACCACATTTTAAGTCAGTTTGAGTTGCTGTCTTTTGTCAGAGAACTTACAGCCAAGATGTATTTATGTACACACACACACCCCACATGTGCTGCCATGCTGGCTTGGTCATATTTCCAAATTTGGCACTTGTCAGTGCAGATAATGAGCACTAATAGGATGTGACGTCTCTGTCAGGTCACCAGAGCCCTGCGGGTCTCATTATCAATATCTCTTTCATCAGCCCTCACAGAGCTGCTGCTGATCTGGAATCAGGGCTCATGACCTACAAGACGATCTGCAGGAGTTCAATCAAAAATCCTGAGTTAATATATGACCATTGTTATAGATTTATGTGGCCAGAAGTGACCACTACAGTCATGTGACTCTGTGGTTCTAATGGCACAGGATAAATAAAAACACTTAATTTGAGCAGAAGTGGACAACAGTGAGACTCTACAGGCACAATAGAGGTCCTATTATTGGGAAGAAGGGGATGGTTTTGGTGCCAGTCACTGGAAGAGCTTGAGAGATGGCAGACAGGGCTGGCAGTGCATGCTGGGAGTGCCAAGTGGTGCCAGTCTGTCAGCAGACCTCTGATCAAACCCCTCCAGAGAAGAGCAGCCGGTCCGACCAAAACGACTGCAATGTGTCACTGAGTCATAATTATTATCAGCTATGCAAATGAGCTTGAAAGCGGGAGGAAATAAATTAATTGACCACATTTATTGACAATTTACTATCTATCTATCTATCTATCTATCCAGAAAAATATATAACAACAAAATCATTGACTGTTCCATTTATTATATAAATATTGTATATTTATTCTTCGTATTTTCCAACAGTCACTGGTTTTATATTATTTTTGTTTTATTTTATTTTATTTTACTTTATTTTATTTTTTTAATGACGTATGAAAGTATGATTACAAAAAAGCATTTAAAATATGATTTGTTTTCATATTAATTAATGATTAAAATGTCCTAATTTAAGACTATGTATATTTAAGTATGTTTATATTTCCCCTACCTCCACTGATTATTTTGTTTTTATTTTTATTTGTTATTGTTTATAATTATTTCATTCGATTTTATACTTTTGTTTACATTTGATTAGTTTTGTGTTCATTATATGCAGGGACACTGTGTGTGTTTATTTTATTGATTTGTCTTCTCTTGTACTTTTATATTTTTTATTTATGTTATGTTTTTATCTTTATTATTTAAATTTACACAACAACTATTGATTTTTCTAATTATTTATATTATATAATATTATTTATTGGTTATGCTCCTTTCTCTTGTACTGTAAAAATAAAAAATGCAACTAATTTTATTATATTATTTATTTATTTTATTAATTATTTAAACAATTATTATTTACACAACCTCCACTGATGGTTTTATATTTAATTTTATTTATTTAATATTTAATATTTATACTTGCACAACCTCCACTGATTATTTTATTTTATTTATGTTGTAGCATTTACAGTATTTCTCTCTCTTCACTTGTAATGTGTGAGAGTAAACCATTCTTAAAATGCAAACCATGCTGTCAGCTTGCTTTCCTTATGTTCATTCATGATTTTTAGATAAATATAACTAAATATAGTCACATGTTTAGATAAAAACAAATAATTTTATCGAGCTGTCAAATCTGATCGTGTTCTCTTGATGTCTTCTCTCAGAGCTTCATCTCGTGATCTTCCTGGACCATGAGTGGTGGTGTGAACCTGAAGACGATGTCTCAGAGCGGCTCTGGTATTCCTCTGCCGCGGAGCCTGACCAGCCTCTCCAAACAGGACACCAGAGGCTTGAGCGGCGCTTTACTGGGTCCAGCCGCCCAAAACCAGCTGGCTGGACGAACATCCACATTATCTTCCTCAGCCTCATCCATATCGTCTCTATCCATCTCAAAGGAGTTACTCAGAGGGACCGGATGGAGAACTCAGTCTTCACAGGGAACACATGGGACGTCTGGTGGCACAAACAGGCCGTCGTTTGCTCCCCGTTCGGCCCACAGCAGCCCACATGTGCCCAGACGAGAGATGATCCCATTCAAAAACAGCCTCCGGAGGGGCTCGTTGCCCCAGGATGGATTCAGAGACCTGGAGAGACACTCCAACAAGAACTGGAGATCTGGCCGCCATCACTTCAGGAGTCTAGACAATGAGGTTGTTGAATCTTCTCGAGAGCAACAGACGGGTCAAGCCCTTCGTAAGCCTACCAACGGGAACGTCATTTGGGAAACGTCAACTGCTGTTCAGAGGGACTTTCAGAAGCAGCGGATGAAAATACTGGCTCGTGGTTACGGCAACAGTGGAACGATTGCGTCTAAATCCAAGGCATACGGCACAAACGCGGGTCCTGCAGGAAGGGAGTCTCCACGCATGGCAGCGGTGGCACCTTTCAGATACAGGTGAGATTTCAGACTCTTTTTTTTTAATTTTTTTTTTATTGCTGTTGGTTTGTATTGGGCATATTTTGATTGTGCATGCTCAATTTCTCAGTTTTTTTTTTCATTTAAATGACTTTGGCTGTCATCTGATGCATGCTTTATATAGACTTATAATTATAAATAATTACTGGCTTACTGTATTGGCCCAAATTGTAATATTGGTGCATCAAAGTAAAAAAAAAAAAAAAAGTTTTTTATTTTTAAT
>NW_015552615.1:1832396-1838861 GCF_001515605.1 Sinocyclocheilus anshuiensis | reverse complement strand
ATTGGTGCATTAAAGTAAAAAAAAAAAAAAAGTATTTTATTTTTAATGTTTGAAATTACAATATGTAAATAAATGTCAAAAACACTGATAATTTAGTAGCACTGTTAAATGTAAACTTTAGCAAAACTCAAAAATAAATATTCAATTTTTGTACTATGTTTTGATGCCTCACCCATTGGTGATTTATTTTAAAATGATTTATTTTAGTCTTTGGTGTTTTATTTTTTATTTATTTGATTATTTAGATGATGTTAGTGTAGAATTTTTACATAAATAATGATAGGCCTATTTTTATAAGCTTATATTTATAATTATAAATAATCATTGGCTTATTGTATTGGCCAGAAGTTCAATATTGGTGCATCAAAGTCAAAAAACTTTGATTTAAATTTTGGCATTTCAGTCAAATTCGAATGATATTTTTTCTCATTTAAATGATTTTGCCTTCATCAGATGCTCACTCAAAGTTGATTTTTGAAAATATTGATAATTTTATAACATTTTTAAATATAATCTTTAGCAAATCTCAAAAATAAATATTAATTTTTATACTATACTATGACCGGTATGTACTAGAGCCGAATCAGAATGCAGATTTCGGTGCCTCATTTTAGTGCCACTTAAATGCTTGAGCGATCGATTGAAATATTTGTTCTCTGGTTCTCCGAAACGGACGTAAGGATCACCGGCACCGCACGTAAAAAATAATTTCCAGACTGAGAAAATTCACGAACGCAAGTCGGAAAGCTCTAATAATACATATCCAGCACATCTTTGTAGTAACGCGAGTTAAGTTCTTTGCGAGGGCGCCCTCTGGCATCCAGTATGAATGAAACAGACATTAAATGTGTTTATAGCGCTCAATAATGGCCAATCATCCTATTTAGGGAATTTTTTTTTAAGTATCGGTTCAGGCACCGTTTAGGCACTGGTTCCGTTTTAAAAGTATCGATTTGGCACCGGTATCGTAAAAAACCCAAACGATACCCAACCCTATCTATGAGATTGTGATGTGTAAATTCAATTGTAGCATTTAAAATGACAAGTATGATATATATTATGTGATTGTTTAGACACAATAATATGGAATTTTATATAAATAATAATAGGCTTATTTTAATAAGCTTGTATTTATAATTATAAATAATAATGGGCTTATTGCATTGGCCAAAATTCAAGAAAAAATTTCAATATGATTTAAAAAAAATAAAATTTAAAATGATTTGACCAATAATATTGCTATATACAATATATATATAGAATTCTGTGTACATATTTATAATATATTCTAATATTAATGGAGCCGTAATCTTATAGCTCTGTATGATCAGCTATTGTCTCATTTGTGGCTACTATTTTTATGTAAATAAAGTCTCATCCTCTGAGTAATAAAAATTCTCTTTAAGAATTAATATGCTTCAAACTTGTGATTTCTTTCTTGTTGTTCTGTCTGTGCCTCAGGCTGCAGGTTGGAGAGGACACTGAAGCTTCTCTTGAGGATCTGAGCGATTGTTCCTCAGACTCTGTGGAAGTGTGCTGTGAGGATTTAGGTGAGTCTCTCCTAAAAATACTCCAATATTCATGACCGCAGGGTTTTCTCATACAGGACTGTAGATGGTAGTGAGAACAGATCTGAGACTGTTGTTAGTCTCTGATATCTTCACAGTACTTTTGTGTGAGGGATGCTATGATTCAGATCGATCAAACTATAAGCAGATGCTGGTGTGGTAAATTTTGATTGTATCCATGTGAGGAGATTCATGTCTTTGCTGATGTAAGTTTCCACCGTCTGAAGCTCTTTTCAGATTCTTGATGGACTCAGTCAGACCTCATGTAGACCTCAAATATTAGTGAAAACCTGTCAGCTCATGTTTGCCAGACATGCTAACGAACAGAGACCAATCCGCTGATTTGGGATTGTGTTTAGTACTTTGACAAAGTAGTGCAATAGTGTTTTTTGTGGAAAATAGTTTTCGAGAAATGTGTTTTAAGATGTTACATGCCTTGATAATGTGTGGAAAGATTTGCAATTTATAAAAGTAGCTGATGCGACAGTTGTGTTTGCATATTTAACAGTGATTTTGTTGCTTTTAGGCATATTATATATATATGCTAATATGTGTCAGAATCCAGTGCTGTTTCATGTAAGTGTCGGATCAGAGTGATATGTTACGTGATATATACTGTAAGTATATCACAGAACAGATTTTTTTAAACACCTTTTTCTTTAGACAGATGTGAAGTTGATTAGAGACTTTTGAGATCTCCTTATAATTCATCAGCATTATGAGTTTATCAGTAATATCTCAGTTATTTCTTTTAGACGTAATTGAGATTAAATATAGTTTTCAGATCTTTTTTTTTTTAAATATATTTTTAATATCTTACCCCCGGTTTCACAGGCAAGGCTTAAGCCTATAGTCCCAGACTAAAATGTAAGTCTTAGCTGTTTCAACTGAAAGAAACTTGCACTGACTGATCTTAAAATATATCAGTGAATTTGTTTTGTCTCAAGATGCACACCAGTAATATTTTTTTCTAAGCATGTTTATAAAAACTTACTTAAATGTCCTAATTGAACTATGGCCTAATCCTTGTTTAGTCTAAGCCCTGTCTGTGAAACCGGGCCTTAGTTGTTGTTCTTAGAGATAATTCAGATTAACTGGATAGGCTACTTATTTACTTTAAGATTAATAATTAATAATAAGATTAATTTGATCATTTATTGCGTATAAATTATCAGTGAGTTTTGAATTTTTTTAATTGATATCTTTTTAATGCTTGAAGATATTTAATATCTTTATACTTTATATTTTATATCTTTATACCTCAGTTGTTTAGGCCTAAATAAGATCTTTTTTAGTATCTCTCTCTCTCTTTTTTTTTTTTTTTACAGTATTTTAAATTTCTCAGTGATTATTCTTCAACATAATTGAGATTAAATATATACTTTTCTGATCTTTTTAATGCCGCTCTCTCTCTCTCTTTTTTGGATATTTTAATATCAGTTGTTTCTTTTAAAAATATTTTTCAGGTCTTTTTAATAGCGCTTTTTTGCACATTCAAATTTAATTTTAATATCTCCTCTTTTAATAGATATTGTTAATGAGTTTTAATCATTTTTCTTATAATTGAGATTAAATTAATACTTTTCAGATCTTTATATTATTAGAATTATTATTATTATTATTATCTTTAATATCTCTTTTTCTAGATGTTGGTAATATCTCGGTTGTCTGTTAGATATAATAAGGTTAAACGGATACTTTTCAGGTCTCATGTAATTTTATGAATATAATTTTTAATATATAATTTTTAGATGTTTTTAATAAATATTTTTAAATCTTTTTTTTTTAGACAGCTTTAATATCTCAATTGAGAACAAATAGAGACTTGTAATCTGCTTAGTGTCTCAAACTGTGCTTAGATTTGCCAAAAGTTAGCAAATGAAACCTCAGAAATCTCAGTACAAATGCAAACGTTTGATCTAGATCTAGTTGACCTGCTTTTTATTGATCTAACTAAAATGAAGGACTATTGAATCTTTTTGTGACAACAGTTCAGTCCACAGGAAGTATGTTCTTCTTTTAATGATGTCAATGGAAAAATCCCCCACAGAACGACACGGCCACTCGTGACGAGTTCAAACAAAAGACCTCATTCTTCTCAGCCTAGGAAGATCAGAATTACCCCAGATGCCCCGGGACTAGCATGTGTTTGGCCAAGTGTCGGGACCCCCTGCAGGAGCGCGCTGAGCTTTTGATTGAGTCATTGTACCAAACTGGTCAGTTGCATCAGGCTGGTTATGGGCGATTCGTTTAAGTCACTGCCAGGCTTCTGTCAGACTAACAAGTCTCGTTTGTGAAGTGATAAAGACAAACAGAAAGTGGATTTGTGGCGTGCTATTACCTTATTTACGGTGGAGAGACTCAGCCGTCTTAATGCGTGTTGTGATGTAGGTAGCAGCATTGCTATGGTGACGCTTCTCCAGCGAAGCATTGCGGAGAACTCCTTAGAGAGATGTGTATGGAATATCATGAGCGATGATGCTAGGGACCATCTAAAAACAACACTGCGGTTTTATGAAGTGGATGGGTTGGAGGTGTGACGGAAATCATCTGGACTTGATTGATTTATTATAGAAAATAGTTTATTCCCACACTGCAAAACAGTCCTATTCTTAATTTTTTGGCTTGTTTGTTATACGCATATTTGAAACAAGTTTAATTTACTTAAATCTATAACATATGCACTGTGCACTATGTGACTGTTTTGTCTTGATCCATTGGCTCATTTAAGGATACACTTTGAGGATAAACACCACTAAATGTATTTAAATTTAATTTCTGACTCTGAATTTATAATCTTGACCTTGAGATTTTTATTTTGAGGGGTTGCACAGGTAAAGTTTGCTGACAAATATATCTGGATCATTTGCAGATCCTATTGTGCTGAAAATGGGTCTTTTTTTTGTTTTTGTTTGTTTTAATCATTTTTTTTTGCATCAAGAAAATTTAGTGTGATTTATATGTCTTATTCTATTGCCAGATCCATCTTATTTTAACCAAAAAAATAATAATTTTTCTTTTCTTTATGCTGCAATTATTTTTTTAGCCATTTTTCTTTTGTATGTTGTGTTGGATTATTTGTAGAATGGAATAACTAAAATATTCTTAATGTTTAAACAAAATGATGATTATATTGCATTTTTGTATTATACTAAAAACAATGTACATTGCATTTGCGTTAATAGATTGCAAATAGATAGATGGATATGTTTTTGCCATTTTTGTGTTAGATTATTTGCAGAACTATAAAGCTAGTGTATACATTATTATATTATACCACTAAAGGCAATATAGATAGATAGATAGATAGATAGATAGATAGATAATGTACAGTATGACATTTGTGTATTGGTAAATTGTCCCATGCATATGCAATGCATTTGAGAGAGGGAGGGGGGGAGAGGGGAGGGAGGACTGTTGTTGTGTGCAGCACTGCTGTCATTTGGCTGCTGCACGGCTCAGCGGCAAGACGGCCTGGTGAAGGGAGGAGAGAAAACGAGGGAGTGAGAGAAAGAGGAGAGAGAAAAGGAGAACCAGGGCGGCAGCTGCTGCAGCCTGACAGGAAGGAACGGAAAAAAATAAAGGGTGCACGGAATTAGCATTTTCTTCCCGTGCAAGAGAGAAAGAGCCGCACATTCATCCTCTCCTCCATGCTCTCACTCTTCTCTCATCCGGCCCTAAATGCTCTCCGGTAGAGGAAGACGCTTGGGGGTCGAATAAAAGACAGGCAGAGCAAGGGGACGTCAAGGGAAGGTGCAGGCATGGCTGCCAAGAGGGGCAAGTCCGGCGTGCCACAAAGCGTGCCACGGAGCGAGCTGAAGGTGTACCGTGTGGGCAGCACGGAGGGGCGCATCCCGGTGCCATCCAACCTTCGCAAACAGAGGTCCCTGACCAACCTGGCCGTGCTGACAGATGCCGAGAAGAAGATGCAACTCTATGAGCCCAAATGGTGCGACGACATGAGCAAAGCTGCCTTGGGACACCTGAAGATGGGCAAGCCCAAACCGGCGGCCGGCGGAGGGGCGGGGGGCTCCCAACTCTCTCGAAACCTGTCCAAATCTGACCACTCCCTCTTCCAGGGCAAACCCAAGATGTTCACCCCGCTCGCAGCACCTGGCGCCTTGGAAAAAGGCCAAAGTCGGATCCCTCGAGGCCCTTACGCGGAAGTAAAACCTTTGAGCAAGACGTCCGATGACTGCAAGTCCGACGACGATATCCTGTCCAGCAAAGCCAAAGCCAGCGGGAAGAAACCGGTGGCTGGGAGCTCCAGAGACCCAGAGGCTAAAGGTCAAGGTGAGGAAGGTGGCGATAAACCCTTCCTCAAGGTGGACCCAGAGCTGGTGGTCACTGTTCTTGGTGACCTGGAGCAGTTGCTCTTCAGTCAGATACTCGGTGAGTACAGTTTTTCCACTTTCACGCCCACTTACTACCAGCTGCAGTTGGCTGCTGAATGCCATGGATTGACTGGAAAATATCCAACCGAGTGCATGCTGTCGTGATTCTAAAGGTGGTCTCGGACAGCTGGACAATGCAGGGCTTTGTTCTGGGTAGCATGTGCATTGTTGTGCATCCGCCGTCTCTCGCACTTGTGGGCTAGAAATTGCGCTCAGATTATTCCCCTTGGCGTGTGTCCGATGATTGAATGACAGAATGCTCGGGGGCGTTGCTGATCTGCTTTTCGACGCCTGTCTGGTGCCGTGTGCTGGTGTTGCCGCTCTGCTCTCATCTGTAATGAGGTAATGGCTGCTATATCAGGGACACAGGTGGTACGAGAAAAGGAAGAGGCCGTGGAATACATAAAGGGAGCATAATTAATTCAGTTTGTAGTTTGTCATCAGCCTCCTTTGACTGCTGATGAATGTTGTTGTTGAACACATGAACAAAAGCATGCATGATC
>NW_015552615.1:1809108-1831977 GCF_001515605.1 Sinocyclocheilus anshuiensis | reverse complement strand
TGAGCAGCAAATCAGCATATTAGAATGATTTCTGAAGGAACATGTGACACTGAAGACTGGAGTAATGATGCAAAAAATTCAGCTTTGCACCACAGAAATAAATTAAATTTTAAAATATATTACAATAGAAAACAATTATTTTAAACGGTAATAATATTTTACAATATTACTATCTGTGCTGTATATATATATATATATATAATTGGATCTGGATACTGTTTGTTATGTCCATGGTATTAATCAGGATGTATGTTTGTTGCATTTAAAACAAATATTGTTTGTGCTGTCTTCTAAACACAGCATGCTCTGCATTCGTGCATCAGTCCTCAAATGAATGACCTCTATTTCAACCATGTCCAGACCTCATATGTTTAAACAACCAATTTGGGCCTGAATTCTTGCAGTTGTTTGCGTGGAAACCTAGATCCTCCTTCTCCTTGCATGGCAATGCACAGTATAATTCGGTGGTGGGATTAAAAGCTAATGAGCGTAAACGAATGACCTGGATTAAACTCCTTATTAAAATGCTCTCCGTAGCTCTTGCATACGAATCCATACAGGATTCCGATCGGAATTATAATTTGAAAAACAATCCTGCAGGGAATAAAAAGTAAGAACCAAGAATAAAAATGGAACTTCTGTTGGAATATTTCTAGCAGCACTGCATTTCTATTAGGATGCTTTTCGGATTCCAAATTTTAATTAATTTAAATTTTTTAAAAATATATTTCATTTTGGTTTGGTTTAATTTATAATTTGGTTCTGAATTATAGCAGAAAATCCGATAGGAATCTTGCATGCATTCTTGTAGGATTTTTAGCATGCTTTTATATAGACAGAGTATAATTACGAATAACACCAGAGTGGTTGCGGAGCTCTTCTCCTCTAAATTTAGAAGAAAAACAAAGTGCTACAGGGAATCTTTTTCATGCAGGATCTTTTAATCGCAAGGTCTCTGTTAAGAATAATCTGTTGAATCTCTATATCAAAGCACTTTCTTTTTTATAATCATAATTACACAGAGTTCATGCTCATTTGTTCTGCATAATAAACCACTGCATAATAGACTTCCTTATGAGTTGTATGTGGCACATAACATCTGCACACCACTTTTGGTCACAAGACTGAATTCGCACTCAGAATGGAGCATTGCTTTCCTCTGTGCATTCATAGTTACTATTGTACTGCACAGCTGGACGTGGGTCTAAATCTCTAGGGGGACGGAAATGCTTAAAATGTGTATGAGACACAATAGTTTGAGTTGAAGGACAGTTAAACGTTAGGAAATAAAGGGCTAGGGCCAAATTTGGCCTCTTTGTGCCAGTCTGGAAATAAACCTGAATATGTATAGCAAGTTATGAGGACGATATGAGCTTTTATGAGGCCACTCTAATCATGTTGGTTTCCTTGACTGTGCTGTGGGTATTTAAGTGGCTGATATCCATATCAATATCTAGAGGGAAGGGTGACTGATAACTGATGATATACTATTATAAATATACTTTTTATTTGTTCCTTCTTTTACTTGATTTCTAAGTAATATATTTTGGGTATGGTTCACCCTCAAGTTGTTCTAAACCTGGAATTTTGAAGAATTTTGGTAACCAAACAGTTGATGGTAGCCATTGACTTCATAGTATGGAAAAAATACTATGGAAGTCAGTGGCTAAGGTCAGCAGTTTGGTTGAGGGTGAGTAAATGTAGACAACATTTTTACTTTTGGGTGAACTATCTCTTTAAAAAATAACTTGAGAATCAGCACTGCATAAGATACTAATTTTGGTTTTCACAGAGTATATCTGTAATTTCGTTTTACAGCACTGATTTCACTTGTTTTTCAGTATGAACAGATTAAAAACAAGTGGAAATACACATATTCAAGATTCAATTTTTGTCTTATCTTATGCAGCATTGATTCAAGTAAGTAAGTCTTGTTTTAAGGTTTTTTTAGATGCTTTATCTGGAAAAGTCAAAAATACTGTATAATTTTTGCAGTGTATGCACATTTACTATACATTCACTCAAAAATACTTGGAAAAAAAATATATATGTATTATATATTGACAAAACTGCTAATAGAATTTATCTGAATTTACTACTGGAATTTATTTTGTTTTACCTTAGAATTTACTATTTTAATTGGTTATATTTATGTTGTGCATAATATTCAAATGTATTAAACTGCACTAGGTGCAGTGTTGCTCCTTGTGACCCACAAAATCTACACATGAAGCTGTGTTCCAGTTTGCCCTTGCAGATCAAAGCATATGGAGAAAAAGAGCATGCATTCAATTTTAATCTCCCATGCAGCCAATGGCAGAGCTGGAGATTGCATTGGAGCAAGGCATACCACTATGTTTATTTCTGCGGAGGTAGCAATGCGTAATATGAGGGTGTTTATAATATATGCATAATGCATGTAAATTAATAAATTTATCAATTTAAAATGTGTTTTGTGCTTGCTCTTTATTTGACCATTATGGTAGAAATTAACGTTTTTAGAAGGTCAGGGCACAACACAGGTGAAGCTGGTTGATTTGCAATAGTTATGTACATACTTTACAATGAAAACTAATGAAATGCTGTCATCTTGTCATCTGATTCACTAATTCCACCATGCAAGTCTGTCTAGTGATGTAATTAGTTAGAGCATCTGTAAATTGGGAATGTAGTTGATTGACATGAGTTATCTGCTGTCCAGTAATGCTTGTAAACCACCTCTCTCTCTCGCTCTTTGTAAAGCAGTCCAGTCGTTAATAATGTCAGGCCAGGCGTCGTGCTTAACTGCACCATGGGATTGATTGGGCATGCTGTTGACATGCTGACCGCTCGCCCACGCAGGTTTTCAAGAGATTGTGTGGCAGTTTACAACTGTTTGAACAGAAAACATTTGTTTATTTGGACGAAAGAAGACTTTCATCATTTGTTCTTCTCATTGTCAGTGTAGGCGATGTGTTATGAGGCTGTCTGGTTCTCGTAATCTCATTGTTGGCATTTGGCTCGTTCAGTGCTGCCTCCGAGGTTAATGTCCAAGACTGTTAGCTTTCAGCAAAGCCAGGTGATTGATCAAGTCGAGCTGTTTTTCACCTTTGTGACGTAAATGAAAGGCTGTTGGCTATTTAAAACCAAAAGACAAACTCTTTGAAATGTCAGCTTCATGATTCAACAGGAAGTACAAACTGGTCTTTAATGGCGCATAAAGTTCTCAATCTGATTGGGAACTTTTGCCATCTTTGACTATTTGAAGAAATTTTGGTGTAGAAACCTACAGTATGTTTTTCAAAGATACTAATTGTGTGCTTAAGTTAAGTAAACTATTTTATGTTCAGTTTTTTTTTACAATATTAATACACTACTGTTCAAAAAGGGTGAGGTCGGTATGATTTTTAAAGAAGTTTATTTGATAAAAAATACAGTAAAAACTGTAAAATTGTGAAATATTATTATGGTTTAAATTAACTGTTTTCTGTTTGAATATATTTTAAAATGTAATTTATTCCTGTGATGCAAAGCTGAATTTTCAGCATCATTACTCCAGTCTTCAGTGTCACATGATCCTTCAGAAATCAGTCTAATATGCTGATTTGCTGCTCAAGAAACATTTCTGCTTCATATATTGCTGTTGAAACCGCGATACATATTTATTTTCAGGATTCTTTGATGAATAGAAAATTCAAAAGAATAGCATTTATTTGAAATATGCATCATTACTGAATAAAAGTATTAAGTTCTTTAAAAAACAAAATTACTGAACCAAACTTTTGAACTGTAGTGTGTGTGTGTGTATATATATATGCATTTATAAGACATAAACTGAAAATAACTGGTATAAAATAACATAAAATGAGATAAATTGGTGCAGATATTTTGTTTTGCTTACTTACTGTGCATTGCATATTGATTGTCCGTTATGTGTGCAGATCCCGAGTCTCAAAGGAAACGGACGGTTCAGAATGTCCTGGATCTCAGACAGAACCTGGAGGAAACCATGTCCAGCCTGCGAGGGACTCAGCTCAGCCAGAGGTGAGTGAGAACCAGCACGTGTTTATGGCATGAAAAATCACAGCCAGACTAATTCACGAGGATGCGAACTGCTGCTTTTCAATGAATCGTAAATCTGGGAGAAAGCTCCACAATCTTCACGCACATCTGTGCCACAAAAGAGCATGAATATAAACACGGTTTTACATTAGACACAAACGATCACTTTTTCCACAACCATTCAGCCTCCCACGTCTTTTGGGAGAGTTGCCGCAACACTTTCCATCAATGAATAACAACAAACACACACAGAAATCAGCTGGACTCCAGGCTTTGCACAGTCAGATATACAGCAATACACAACTGGAGTTTTACATCTTCTGAAAAAATCTTTCTGAAAAATTTCTTTCTCTTTGTTTTGCGAGGTTACCATGTTGCTCTGAGTGATTTTTAGAATGTTTTTATGTGGTTGCTTAAAGTTAAGCTGATAATTTGTTATTGTGTATGTATACAGTATATCTCACAGACATATAAATCAAAAAATGTTTGTGCAAGTTACAGAATAAGCTAGATGGTATGCTACTTCCCGATGAACGGATTTTCCTTCCCCACAGGTGTGCTACAGTACGCTAGATGTGCTTAGCCTAGCAATTATGCTAACTTTGATCTCAGTACCTTCCTGAGTTTTGCCCCTAGAGATCTCAACCTGTCCTTCCTCCTAACATCAAACCTTTCCCTGCAGGCTAACCATTCACTGCTCTACTAAGTTTCAGAGCAGAAGACTTTTGTAGTAGACATATAACACGCTTGAGACCTGCAGCTCCATTTTAATAGCAGCACTTGTATAAGACTGATGAGCTTCCAAAGACTTGATGGCGCAGGCGTAAAAATGATTCATACCAGATTAACCGCACTCAACCCACAGATTCACAGCCACACTGATGTATGTGTGCATAATGAGCTTTTCTATAACGGGATACTTCTGTTAGCCTTCAAGACATGGAGATGCATGACCTAATACGACTCAGAATAGAGGTGCGCTGTTTGATTTTTCTGATCGTGTCGATTCACATTATACACCTGCTGGTCGAATCCTGATTATGCCAAGATGTGCAATTGAATTGGAAAATGTGATTAGCTAATTACTGAACCACATGGACGCTTTTAAGTTCTCATGTGCTGTGTTTGTTTAGGAAATTGTTTGTGATGTGTTATGCTTTCACAAAAAAGCTTTTTATCAGTTCAGCATGTTTCCGTAATGATGTGTGATGAGTTTTTAAGCAAAACCCGCAACAACACAGTGTTTTTTTTAGAATCATTGATGTACTATAATAGTTTTTATTAATATTTTGAATTAGTTTTTATTTTTAGATTGTTTTAAATTTACATAAAATTGTAGTAATTTTGTTTTGTGCTTTTGCCAGTTTTTATTATTTTTATTTTTTTAAGTTTTCATCTTTTCTTCTTCTTTTTCTTATTTTAGTTAGTTATTTTAGTACATCATGTTAAACTAAATGAAAATTGAAAAATGGGAAAGCAGCTGAAAAAAGTTGAATGATAGTTGTACTATAAAATTTAGTTAGTTTAGTACATTAAGTTAAACTAAATGAAAATGAGAAATGCTGCCTTGGAAACTTGCTTAAAGGAGACATATTATGCCCCTTTTTTTACAATATGTAATATAAGTCTCTGGTGTCCCCAGAATGTGTCTGTGAAGTTTCAGCTCAAAATACTCCACAGATCATTTATTACATCATTTTGAAAATGCCTATGTTGAGTGGAAGCAGAAACATGCTGTTTTTCGGGCCGGTGTCTTTAAATGCAAATGAGCTGCTGCTCCCCACCCCCTTCCAAGGGAGTGAAATCAGACGCGCTCGTTTTCTCAGACGCTTGCAGAAAAAGGCTTCCCAAAACAAAGTTACTGGGTTAATCTTTTTCACGTGTCCTTGGTTGGTAGATGCACCGAGGACCTGATTATAGCACTTAAAACCTGGAAAAGTCAGATTTTCATGATAAAATAAAATAAAATAAAATAAACAGTTTAAAATAAACTTTTATTTTCTATTTTATTTTATTTAAAGTTTTAGTTAACTATAATAAGTTGCAAAATTTGAGGTCTCATTCAGGGTTGTCTAAGTGATCCAACTAACAGTTTTCAATCAAATTTTAGAAGGACAGACCTGAACCATCTCGCTACATCCTAACAACTGCATAGCAATGCACAAGCAATCACTCAGAACACCTTAGCAACTGTATACAACGCCTTGGCAACCACTCACAACATTATGGCTTTATGCTGGTGAAGTTTGCATGGGCAAACACAGTCATTGTAGAAATGTAAAGTCTGCTTTTGCCATTACAGTCATTGTTGATTTTAGTAATGAGAAAAACTCTATAAATGTTCTTGCCACATAGTGTGCGACGTGGAGAGAGCAGGACCTTTGCTTTGGCTTCATGTAGGATGTGATGTGGCACTGAAAGCGAATGGAAAAGCAGCTCATGAGGTTTGGGAGTGGCTGCGCCGTCACTATGAAAGGTCCAGTGCAGTGAAATGAGGCTGTATATGTGTTATTTTCAGATGTCTTTTGAAAATACTGAGAAATTAAACATTTATTCTGTCTAGAAACTCCCATGTGGTCCTTTATCGCCAATCCAGGTCTTCCACTAGTAATGCCAGCTGCCATGAGAGCCAGCAATGCTGCTGGATCCGGAGTCCAGATCATTCATTCCTTCCATTTCATAATCAGCTCAACTGATATAGAATTCAGATACATGCAAATTACAAATATGAGTAAAACTTAACTATTTTTTCCATTGATACAATTGTTGGGCCAAACGAAAAGCCTAGGACTGAACAATTCATCAAAATAAAATCGCTTTTTACTAGTGCTGTCAAACGATTAATCACGATTAAAAATACAAGTTTTTGTTTACATAATATGTGTGTGTTTAAGCAAAGTAATTAAGCAAACATTAAATCACCATTTGTTTATTTGTGTTGGCAACCGGTTTAGAAATGCTTCTCATTACACATAGTAAAAAGTAGTGCTGTCAAATGATTAATCGCGATTAATCATTTGACAGCACTACTTTTTACTATGTGTAACGAGAAGCATTTCTAAACCGGTTGCCAACACAAATAAACAAATGGTGATTTAATGTTTGCTTAATTTAAAGAAATTAAGAAGTAAGCATCAAATTTTTGTACTTTAAAAAAGACCATTATTTTTAAGAATTATTTTTATTAGATACTGAATTTTACGGCAGTAGTACAGTAGTATTATTGCAATAATGATTTATTTTTAATGTTAATATTTTATTAAATACTTAATTTTTATTTACAGTACAATAGTATTATTGCAATAATATATTTATCATTGTAATATTTTTATTTTAATAATAATAATAATTATTATTATTATTATTGCCAGATTTATATAATCACAGTAGAATTTTATTGGCCAAAATATGCAACCTTACAAACAAGCAAAGCAAACCTGAAGGTGCTTTACAAAATTGTGTTTTAATGTAATATTTATAAAAAAAATTGCAATCTGATTTTTTTCTTCCCCAAATTCAAATTCCATTCAGCCCTTGAATACTCCATTGACAACAGAACAAAATTATGAAAAATTATGAGGTATACTGCAAAAAATATGTTTTTAAGGCTCCTTGCAGTATTTATTTATTTTTTGTTTATTTTTTATATATTTATTTTTGCTAAAATGAAATAAAATTATTTATTTTTATTACATACACATTTTTATTTTATAGTACATCATCATCATCATCATTACAATAATTATTTTATATAATTGTATTGGCCAAATTGTGTAGCTCTAAAAACAAGCACAGCAAATCTGAGCTCTTTTTAAAAAATGAGTTTATTATTCCATTAGTTTATTCCAAATAATTTAATAATTTAGTCATGAGTTTTTTTCACAAATCACTCAGTCTTAAAATAGCCCATCAACAACAGATAGAAATGATTAACAGACCTGCTGGCAACCAAGCTGCATTGACCAAGCGACCCATTTGCAAGAATAACAGACCAAATAATCCTCCTTCAGCTGGGTAACACTAACCGAATAACCCAATGCCAGTGTGTTTGTGTGCTGTTTATGCCTTGAGTGCATCAAATATTTCAACCCACAAGTGTGCATTTTCTGGCATTTTGCAGCTGTCTGATGAATTATCCTGAGAGAAGTGCATAAAAATAACTCTTCCATGTTCATGTGGTAAAGGAAGCTGTTATATTATTCATTTGAGCTGGTGCATCTGGTTATGCAATCTTCATCCTCAGCAGATGAATTCTCCCACAGATGCATCCTTTTCTTTAGTAGGCCACGAGTTCCTGTGGCTCAACAACCCTATTATGTTGTGTTTTGCATGCACCTCTTTCCGTCTATAGTTGTCTGGACAGCAGCGTCTGCTACGACAGTGATGAAACCAACGCTCGTAGCATCTCCAGCCTCTCCAACCGCTCCTCTCCTCTCTCCTGGCGCCACGGCCAGTCCAGTCCTCGTCTGCAAGCCGGTGACGCTCCTTCCTCAACGGGCAGCAGCTATGTGTCGGGCAGCAAGGCCTTGTCTCAGTACACCTCTCACACCATGCCTGCCCGCTGCTCCAGCCTCCTCAGCCACACGTCACGCAGCGAGTTCATCGAAGGCCTGGACGCCGGAGACAGCGACCTCAAGTCTGGTTACCTGAGTGATACTGATGTACTTTGCAAGAGCCTTAATGACGACGATGACGACAATCTGGCCAATGGGTGAGTGTCTGCATGTGTTGCTTTGCTAAATATCTCTAGCCTACTACACTCTTAAAAATAAAGCTTCCAAAAGGAGGTTTTCGTAGCGATGCAATAGAAGAATGCTTTTGGATTCCTCAAAGAACCTTTCAGTGAACAGTTCTTAAAAGAACCATTTTTTCTTAGTGTGAAGAACATCTAAAGAAGCTTTTTCCTCAATAAAGAACCTTTTGTGCAGTGGAATGGTTCCATGGATGTTAAAGGTTCTTCATGGAACCATCAATGTCAATAAAGTAGCTGCATTTTTGAAAGTCTAAGAACCATTTTGTGTTCCAAAAGAACTTTGTAGTTCTTTGTAGAACAGTTCTTAAAAGAAGCATTTGTTCCTCAATTTTGAAAAACCTTTTCCCAATATAAAGATTTTGTGCAGTCGAATGGTTCCATGAATTTTAAAGGTTCTTCATGGAACCATTGATGCCAATAAAGAACCATCATTTTTGAGAGTGAACCATTTTTGGTTTTCAGTAAAATGTGCTTAAAAGAACCATTTTTCTTAAGTTTAAAGAACATTTTAGACATCTAAAGAACCTTTTTCCATTATAAAGAAACTTGGAAATGTTCCATGGATGTTAAAGGCTCTTCATGGAACTATCAATGCCAATAAAGAACCTTTATTTTTAACAGTCTAAGAAACATTTTGGGTTCCAAAAGAACAGTTCTTAAAAGAACCATTTGTTCCTCAATTTTGAAGAACATTTTAATAATCTAAAGAATCTTTTCCTACTATAAAGAACTTTTTGTGCAGTGGAATGGTTCCATGGGTGTTAAAGATTCTTCATGGAACCATTGATGCTAATATAGAACCTTTATTTTTGGTTTTCAGAAAAAAGTTCTTAAAATATTTTTTTTCTTAGTTTAAAGAACAATTTAAACATCTAAAGAACCTTTTTCCATTATAAAGACACTTGAAATGTTCCATGGATGTTAGAGGTTCTCTATGGAACATTCAGTGCCAGTGAAGAACCTTAATTTGTAAGAGTGAACTGGAAGGCTTTATGAAGACATTCATAATGTGTTAATAATGTCATGAATGGGACCAGGAGACACAGTGTGACTGTTATCCTGCCATGTAAGTACACTAGATTAAAAAGTCAACAGTGCATCAAAGAGGGGTCATGCTAATTATCCACGGTACCAGAGAGGCCTGCAGAGATGCCGTCCTCCTGGCACAGCTTCATAACATTACTACAGGATCCTCAGACATTTAAAAAGGATGATCTAAAATGTATAAAACTTATGTAGTTGGGGCTCAATTCATAATATTTTCATCGCTTTGGATGTTTGCTGCAGCTGTGAAATCTGTATAGACTACTAGGTTTGGGGTTAGTAAGATGTTTTTAATGTTTTTGACATTAAAGTCTCTAATACTTACCAAGGCTGCATTTATTTGATTCAAAATACAGTAAAAAAGTTATATTGTGAAATATTATTACAGTTTAAAATAACTGTTTTCAATGTGAATATATTTAAAAATGTAATTTATTCCTGTGATCAAATCTGAATTTTCAGCATAATTACTCCAGTCTTCAGTGTCACGTGATCCTTCAGAAATCAGTCTAATATGCTGATTTGCTGCTCAAGAAACATTTCTGATTATTATCAATGTTGAAAACAGTTGTGCTGCCCAATACGTTTGTGGAAACTGCCTTTTTTTTTTTGATTCTTTGATGAATAGAAAGCTCAAAAGAACAGCATTTATTTCAAAACATAAATATTTTGTAACATTATGTCTTTACTGTCACTTTTGATCAGTTTAATGCATCCTTACTTAATAAAAGTATCAATTCCTTTAAAAAAAAATCTTCTAACCCTAAACTTTTAAACAACAGTGTATGTTGACTGTCACTCTTGGTTCAGTTCAGTGATATTGATTATTAAGTGTGGGAGATTGTGGGATTGACAGTGGAGGAGGTGTTGTGAGCATCAAAAAAGAGAAATTCTCAGCTTTATGCAAATGAGAAGCAAAAAAACATGTTACTTCAAGAGAAGGAACATTGGTTGTATGCTACAGTACTGTATGTATAAATATCATAAATACACGGTTGTGATCTTGATCGTGCTCATGCATCATATTTTGTGAGAAAGTTTGACTACTAGAGTGACCGTTTTTTAAATCAGCATCCCAAAATGATAAAGATTTCATTCATTCATGGTATTATAGATCAAAGTACATGTTGACATCTTCACTTCCCCTTTTGAATTGTCTCCAAAGCCAAACTTTTTCTGTGTAGCTATAGCAGCAAACCTGCAGTGTTTCAATGCACCCAGTCACCATCCGTGTCCTTTTGCAAGGTCGAGCCATCTGCCAGGTCTCAGATTATTCATGTAACTCAATGATTTCATTGTAATTTGCATGGCACAATGACCTTGTGTTCCTCTTGGACTCGGTCAGCATGCAGCAGCGGGAGTGTGACAGCAGGTGTCTGATCTGAACTCAGTCACCTCCAGATTTTAGGATGATAGCCACTCCTTTATTGGCCTCGATTGTCTTTCTAATTCTTCTTTTTCAGCAGAGAGTTTGAAGTTATCAGCACAGCTCGCTGCTCGGTCACACAACCCTGAATACACACATCGCACGCGTAGTGAGATGATGAAATCCAGGCCAGTTCTCCTGGGCGTGAATCTAGGCTTTATCTGGGAGGCTCATGCGGAGGGATTTAGCGAGTGCCGCATGACGGTGGTGTGATCAAACCCAGCCCTCGTTCTCACTTTCTACTGACGCTTCAATGCAGTGAGAAGAGAGAAACTTACATAACAGAACAGCCCTCAACAATACAGATCATCAGAGAGCTTTGGGTCAATTGAAGGAGCTGTGGCTTACATTATTGGGCCAGATTTATCCCTCCTGTTGTGTTGGAGTCAATTTGACCCACACTTCATTTTCAAACTGCTCGAAATACTGGTTAAACAGTTTATTTCTTCTTGAAATTTTGAGGGTATTTTCAATTTAGGATCATGAATGTGCATGCGAAGCCTCGACACATGTGTTTTGGATAGGCTGTACAAATGTTATGACTTGTGTGTTGGACCCCTATTGTTTTTAATACAATTTGCCCAAAATCAACACTGTGAAAAACACTAAAGAGTCAGGTAAAATTTGCAAATTGCATGGAAAAGTCCATTTGACCTCTAACACAAAAGTTGTACTCAGTTCTCGAACACAATGGGTTTGCACATGCAAATATTTCGATTTTTTGGTTAAATTGTACATAGTTGTCAAATTAGGCTTATCTAATATTTTTAAAAATCTGAAATTATAAGAATTTTCGTCATTTGTTCTGCTTGTTCAATTTATGTCATTAAAGTAATCTAAAATAACGCAATTGCTGAACACTTAATAATTACATGTTTAACATTTAAATATATACAAATAAAGTTTATGTTGGGACTACATGAATCATTTTTGATGCATTAACTGAAACCGCATTCCCAGCTTACTTTGCATAGGACTGAATTGGGAATGTAAATGTATTATTTTAAAAGTATTATTATGCATGGAATTGCCTTAAAAATTATGTATGTATTCACTTAATTCTACTTACTTAAACTTAGTTAACATATAGTTACAACTAATATTACATTTTCTTAAAATCTAAGTGTAAAAACTTGCCAAAAAAAAGAAAGAAAAATTGAGTCAATTTTCTTTTTCAGTCTAGAAGTATCAGTTGCATTGTAACTCATGGGAAATTATTTGATTATTACAAATAAAATATGTTTGATAAAAAATAAATAGCTATAGCTATTTATCATATTTAAATTTCATATTTATCATATTAAAATATCATATGATGTTAGTAGGGCAAGTACAGATCTGAAATATAGGCCGAATCAAGGCAGCCAAAAGAATGTAAAAACTAATTTATACAGTACGGTAAGTGTATACAGCAAGTTTTACTGTATATATTGAATGTGTACAGCATGTGGACATCCCATCCCAAAAGTCTAAAAACCATTGAGATGGTTACTAATGTGTCCAGTAGCATCAAAACAGTCGAGTGAGTGAGTCAGTGAGTGAGTGAGTGAGTCAGTGAGTGAGTCAGTGAGTGAGTGAGTCAGTGAGTCGGTGAGTGAGTGAGTCAGTGAGTGAGTGAGTGAGTCGGTGTTTTTTGAGTCAGTGGAATTTGTGCTCTGCATTTAACCCATCCAAGTGCGCACACACACACAGTAGTGAACACACACACACCATAAACACACACCCGGAGCAGTGGGCAGCCAATGCTGCGGTGCCCGGGGAGCAGTTGGGGGTTCGGTGCCTTGCTCAAGGGTCTCACCTCAGTAGTGGTATTGAAGGTGGAGAGATCACTGGTTATTCACTCCCCCCACCGACAACAGTCCTTCTCATGTTCATCACATCTAAGTGTAATTAATGAATTTGATGTTGAGCAGCAAGACTAAAACATATCTGCTTAGTCTAATTGTTTTGGTGAAAAGGCTTAATTTAATTGCATGAAAAAGTTCTCCTGCTTTTAATTAAGCTCAGTGTGTTTTTATCTTTTTTGAGCATGTTCATACTACATGCCTGTAGTTGATTTTTGTAGCTTTTGACAGCGAGTGACATGCTGGTGATTTGAGCAGAAGAACTGCATGAGTTAATTCAGTGAAGATGAGTCTGGATGTTGTAACCATGGAGATAAACTGATGAGGAGATGGAGGGAAAAGGTGAGGTTTTCCCTCACAGATGCTTCAGTCGCATACGATCAATTCCATGTTCTTGTTGTTGTGAGTGTGCATATGAATACACGTTAATATCATGGTACATTTGATATGCAATGTGAAATGACTGATTACAATACAAGACAACAGAAGGGCTGTGATTAGGTTGGAGGGTTGTGTCAATAAAAGTGGAGAAAATAGTTCAGTTTAGCACATATCAAATTTGCATGAGCTGAGCTGGAAGATGACAGTATATTAACTTTTGCGAGATAAGTAATCGTAACTAAGAGCTGGTTTGGAAGCCAGCTGCTGAAGTCTGCTGCTCCTGCAGTTTGTGCTCAGTTTACAAATATAGGCAAAAAGCTAAGACTGTAGTAGACTGTAGACAAATAGCATGTATTGATTGCGTCTGGCCTGAGGTGAGCGCATGTTAGTGTCTGTTGCTGTGTGTGTTTTTCCCCTGAGAGTGTCATTGGATAGTGACCCATTCTGTTCCTATTCATGGTCAAACTCATCCTGGATCTTTAATGGTAATGCAAAGTAATTTTTCAAGCGCTATGTTTTTAGGACAAGTAGCATGTTTTCCCAGCATTAAGACCAGCATTCACTCTTGCACATTATGACACTGCAAATAAAGCTTATGAAGGTTACTTTAACCTTCTTTGTATGATCTCATGTTCTGAGGTTTGAGTGCCGTTCCATGTTCTGGTCTCCATATGTCCCTGTGGCATAGATATTACGCTCTCATATTTCACCCTAAAGCTTGACCATTCATACGAGAGGACGATTTCAGTGCTGATATTCCTGTTACACTGTCACTGATGGTCAGTGCTCTGAGATGCTGAAAGTTCACAGGCTGAGCAGCTTGACCTCAATACGTCTATCTGACATTTCAAAGACAGCGAGAGAGCCATTCGTTTGGCAGTTAATGAACTGATGATTTATAATACTCACAACAACAACAGCAGCAGCCCACCCAGAATCATGTATTTACCAGAGCTGGCACATAGAAATAATAACTGGATCAATAGATTTTTCATTTCCTAAAGAGATTGTGAGTAGCGTTTGCCCATGTGGCTGGTTGCTAGGGTGTTGCTATGGTATTCTGTGTGGTTGCTAGGGTGTTGCTACAGGTGTGTGCCGTGGTTGCTAGGATATTTTGGGTGGTTGTAAGGGTGTTGTTAGATTGTTTGCTAAGGTGTTGTAGGTGGTTGCTAGGATCGATAGATTTTTTTATTTCCTAAAGAGAATGTTAGTGTTTGCCCATGTAGCTGGTTGCTAGGCTGTTGCTATGTGGTTGCTATGGTATTCTAGGTGGATGCTATGTGGTTGCTATGGTTTTTTGTGTAGTTGCTAGTGTGTTGCTGTGTGCTTGCTATGGTATTCTAAGTGGATGCTCTGTGGTTGTTATGGTTTTCTGGGTGGTTGCTAGGGTGTTGCTGTGGTATTCTGGGTGGTTGTAATGATGTTGTTAGATTGGTTGCTAAGGTGTTCTAGGTGGTTGCTAGGATTGATAAATTTTTCATTTCCTGAAGAGATTGTGAGTAGTGGTTGCTATAGGGTATATTGGGTAGTTGCTATGTTGTTGCTATGGTATTCAGGGTTGCATGGGTGTTTCTATGTGGTTTCTAATTTGTTGCTATGTTATTCAGGGTTGCAAGGGTGTTGCTATGTGGTTGCTATGACATTCTGGGTGGTTGCTAAGTTGTTGCTATGGTATTCAGGGTTGCTAGAGTGTTGCTATGTGGTTGTTATGTGGTTGCTAGGGTATTCTGGGTGGTTGTAAGGGCGTTGTTAGGTGGTTGTTTGCATATTTGTATATGTGTTGCATATAGATTATCCTTTCTGCAAAGGTATTTTTCACTTATTTTTATTGGCCACTGGGTAAAAATTGTAATAATTAATATTAGGTTTAGTTTTTATTTTCAGTTTCCTTACCTTTACTATAAGATATCGGCACTAAAATATCTGAAAGCGTTAAGGAATATCTTTGTCTGGTTGTCTGTGAACATGCAGCAGCGGCGGTGGTACATGGGCTGGGATGTGTTGCCATGGTAACCCCCATCAGCCTGACTCTCGGTGACCCAGTGAAACCGTGTGTGTGACTGCAGATGGAAAATGGCTGCTGATGAACGACTGCGTGCCATTGATTCTGGATGTGCTAGTAATCAGTTCAGCATTGGCTTTCTTCCTGTTTCTTTTCAGGCAGGGTTTTTTACGAGGCGTTAGGAGTGCAAATTACATCAGGGAAGTTATTTTGCACATCTGCAAATTGCATTGTGTTTGTAGCATATAAATGGTTATTAAAATGAGGATGATTATTATTCAAATGGTTATTAAAATGATCTCTGCATTTCTTCCCTTCTCCAGCTTGTTTTCAATCTAGTTGTCTAATAAACCTGGCATTGTGTGTTACGATTATTGTCAGCTCTTTCATTGCTTTGTTCCTTTTGTAAGTCGCTTTTGATAAAAGCATATGCTAAATGCACAAATGTAACATAATGTAAGTATATAATAAATGTGTATTTACTGATAGTTTATTCTAAACCACTATAGAAAATAAATACTGTAAAAATATATATATAAATGATATTTAAAAGCAAAAAAAGTAGTCATATAATTTATGAAAAACATATTTGTGTTTAACTGTATTATTTAAATTATATTTTACAAAACAATAGATGTCATGGTAAAACATACAAATATTTATTAAAATAATAACAGTATAATTTTTCTTTAACAGTAAAACGTATGAGTCACTTTGAGAAAAAATATTTGTTTAATTGTATTATTTACATTAATATTTAACAATACAATACCTGCAATTTCAGGGTTAAATATTGTTAATATAATTTTTGAGTAAAGGATTAATCAGTATTATATATGAGGAAAAGAGCATTGCATTACATTGAAAAAGTTTTTTTTGTTATTAATTATGTGCATTATAGAGTTTTTATTGTTTAGTTTAGTGGTGTGTATTGCCCTGATGTCTGTGTATGTGTGTAACATTTTAGAGAATCAAACAGATTTTTGCAGTTCAATTATTGACAATGTCATATTTACCATTTTGAGCTTAAATTACGGTCAACAATGTTACAACTCGTACTGCCACTTTAATAGTGAAGTTCTAGCAATCACTAGCAACTTCTCATTTTTAACTTCAAGCTAAATTTATATGCAATTTATTAGAAATTCTAGACACGCAAGTATCTCTGCAACACAGGATTTGCAGTTTGTGTTTAGGTGTGTAGTTTTGGAGGTTTTCAAGGCCTTGTTCACAAGAAGTTTTCACAGGATGCAATCCATTAACCATAGGAGGAAAGATGACCAGATCTCTGAGCATGTGGACATCAGCTGTCCTCCAAACAAATAAACACAGCGTAAGAACATCTGGAGAGGTGTCTGGGGTCTTGAGGGATATTATTCTAAGACTCCCATTACATACACACTCTCTATGTGTGGTCAGGCTGAATGCTGGACACGCAGTGACGTCCTGCAGAAACTCTTCTGCATCAGTCGTGTGCAGGACAGACTTCTCTGAGGGTGTGACGAGGTCTTACTTCACATGTTGTGACCCCTGCTGGAGACATACTGTAACTGCAGAAGCCTTTAGTTTAGCATGCAGGTCATTTTTATTTTTCAAGATGTGCAATGCCAAGCAAATTAGATTTTAAAACATGGAAAAGCACAGAAGCATGTAAAATGCATGTGTGGGACACACACACCCGTCGGTGAAATATTATAACAGCTTCTCTCTGCTGTGGGTGTCTCATGTGGGTGTCAGTGAATTATCGCTATTATTAGGTTTCTGCTGTGGTGGTGCAGAATGTGTGCTGTGCATTGACATGGAATTGCTGATAAACAAGCAAATAAGTAAAGAAAGGTTTTATCTCCATGCAGAGATTTCAAATGAAATGAAATGGAGACTTTTACTTAAAGGAATAGTTCACCGAAAAAATAAAAAAATTAATTTGCTGAATATTTACCCTCAGGCCATCCAAGATGTAGATGAGTTTGTTTCTTCATCAGATTTGGAGAAATTTAGCATTGCATCACTTGCTCACCAAAGGATCCTCTGCAGTGAATGGGTGCCGTCAGAATGAGAGTCCAAACAGCTGATAAAAACATCACAATAATCCACAAGTAATCCACACCACTCCAGTCCATCAGTTAACATATTGTGAAGACAAAAGCTGTGTGTTTGTAAGAAACAAATCCATCATTAAGATGTTTTTAACTTCAAGCCATTGCTTCCGGCTAAAATACCAGTCCATAAGCCATAATAATGCTAAAGTCATCCCATCTGAATCAGGAGAGAAATCCGCACAGATCAAGCTCTAAACAAATATGTGGGTGGATTTTAATGTGAGAGGACAACAGGAGATAAACTTTTCCACAGCAGGAAGCGTTATTATGCCGTAGATTATGGACTGTCACTATTTTAGCCAAAAGTGACCGTTTGAAGTTTAAAAACACCTCAGTTTGTTTCTTACAAACACGCCGTTTTTGACTTCACAAGACATTAACTGATGGACTGGAGTGGTGTGGATTACTTGTGGATTATTGTGATGTTTTTATCAGCTGTTTGGACCCTCATTCTGACGGCACCCATTCACTACAGAGGATCCATTGCTGAGCAAGTGATGTAATTTTTTCCAAATCTGTTCCCATGAAGAAACAAACTCATTTACATCTTTGCCTGAGGGTGTGTCTATTTTTGTGTGATCTATTCCTTTAGTTCTCATGTTTTTCAAATAAAGCAGTCTATATTTCAGAAGAGAGATCTATGTACTCCGATTTGCTGAAATATAAAAATGTGCAGTCCAAATCAGAGATATGAACTTGAAACTTTCTCATCAGTTTCTTCCCAGAGCAAATTATCTGATCAGCTATCCATGTTCATTTTATAGCTCTATACACTTTATTTTATTGTCTATTGACTCATTAGTGGATATTTTATTACTAAAAACATTCTAGGAGCACCATTTGAGATGAAATTGATGCCTAAATGATTCATAACTGAGACGTCTCCTGGGCAATGAATTTTTCTTCTGAGTATGTGCATGGAAAGTGTATATCCCTTTTATTAATGTTTCAGGATTGAGCTGCTGTATTGTGGTTTGAGATATTCACATAATTTGTTTCCAGTTCTTTGAACATAACTCACCATCTTACATCTTGATCTAACAGATGCTTTGTGTAAAAGACTCTCTAAAGCACTTTGTTACATAAAAGTCAGTCAATTTCCACAGTAACACGTGCATGTGGAGCATTTGTTCGCGCAAAAGCGGTTTGATGGCATTGAAGTCATTTGATTTATAGTTTGACTGAAATCTTCATTTAATAATTGTTGAAATGTAGTCCTGACACGAGGGTATAAAAGTGAATGATGTGTTATTCATGCACCGCATTGGTCTGAATCCCAGAGTCCAATTATTGTGTCTTTAGAAGCTTGTTGCACAAGTGGCCTGATGTAGTGACGTTATGCGTTTATCATATTGCCAAACAACAGAAATCATTAGTTAATGCACCGAGGTATTTTATAATACTCTCTAGTTTTTTTTACTGAAACAGCATTTGCAAACTATTTTACTTCCGTGTATTTTAGACAAAAAAAAACTGATTGTTCTGAATTTGAGTTTGCACTCCTTATTCTTAAATATTTAAACATTAAGGTATTGCATCGAGAGGAAAAATTATGAGTATGTGCATTTTCATACAGCGTGGATTTAAATTCTGTTCAGATTTAATGTCTTATTCTGAACTTTTATTAAGCCTTAAAATACATTTATAGGGCTGTAAAGTTGCATCTGCTTGCTATTGGCAGAAACACACTGTTTACACGTTATGATTATCCATGCTTAGAGATGATATGCATGCGTAACCTCGTGGCTGAAAGAGCGCGGGCCACACACAGTGTGTTTGGTATACATATCTATGTGTGTTTGTGTGTATGTGTAGACATGGTTCAGCACCACTGGAGCCACATGAAAGAAATGAATGACAGCAAACGATCCGAGCTTCATTTCACTCAGTAACTCACTCACTGCTAATATCTTCCTGCATTTCCCTGTCCTTCTCATGCTCACATGGTGCTCGTCGAGTCTTCCCCCGCCAGACTCTGGCGTGAATGAAGCAGAAGCTCTGACATCAAAGGTGAACAGAGATAAATGTGTGCAAATCCTCCGCGTGTATTCACTGTGAGTTTACCGATGTGGAAAAGCCATTAAGGGTCTGTCATGGAAAGTTTGTGCGTTTCTGGCTTCAGCTGCTTCAGACACACAGCCAGAAGTTTATCTCACCAGTATTTCAGTAGATGTAGGGTGTTGTATATCTAAAAGCTCAAAACATTTTCCATAAAGCTTGTACTGTATACATTATAACAGGTACTCCGATTGTGCTCTGTGAAGATATGTTGATTTGATACACTACCATTCAAAAGTAAGATTTCTTATATAAAGTCACTAATGTTCACCAGGGCTGCGTTTATTTGATTAAAAATACAGTAAAAACGGTAATATTGTGAAATATGATTACAATGTGTATATATTGTAAAATGTAATTGATTGCTGTGATCAAAGCTGGATTTTCAGTAGGGCTGGAGCTATCGATTATTTTAGTAATCGGGTATTCTGCCGATTATTCCATCGATTAATCGAGTACTCTGATATGAAGTTATTTTTCTTTATTAAAGAGCAATACTAAATATACAAGAGAAAATAAGATAGGTCTCTTCAAATAAACAACTAATTTGTTTCCTTTTCAGAAAAATGAACGTTTTTATTGCTGAAATTGCATACATTAATAACCATGAAAACTAAACCCATTTAATGCATTTAACTGCCAAATACAAATACAAATATATCAATTAAAAAAAAAATTATATATATATATATATATATAAAATATAAATAAATAAGAATACAAAAATCAATTTCACATTACTTTAAAAAACAGTACAAACTAAAACTAAGGCATAAATCAAAATAATAGTAATAAAAATACATCATGCTCCCGGAACTGCTTCTGTGTACAACTGTTGGCGTAAGCTACATTAAACTGATTATTACGTTTTGAATATGGATTTTTTGGGTGAACTAACCCTTTAAATGTGAAATTAAAACCGCCAGTAGGTGGCAGCAAGTCACTGTTAAGTGAGTCATTGCGACTGAACCGAATAATTTAAACGGTTGATTAATTCAGGAACGAAACACTGTCGTGTTGCTCAGAGACACAAAACAGTGCTGTGTTTGGGATTATTTTTTGTTGCCGAAATAGAGCAAAAACAGGCAATATGGTGTCTAAACCGTAAGTCTCTTAATATTAACTTCTTGTTTATTGAACTGTTGCATAAAATCAGTATCACATTTGTAATCATGCTGATTTTGAGGTGAAAACTGGCACTCTTCGTGTGATATCGACTAACTTCCTTTCTGTGGTATTTTTATGTATAACTGTATGGGGTGTGTGTGTGTCACAGAGACCGAATGAGACAATCAACATGAATGGCACTTAGTCTTTCACAAAACAGCTAAAAGGGACATCATAACTAGCCACCATATTGATTTACGGTCTTAAATATGTCCAGCGTTTATCGGGTTGTGTGTCAGTAATAATGGTCCATGGGGAAACACAGTGTTCCGTGTGTATTTACAGTACATGGACTAAACGAAGCCTCGATGATTTTTTGTATTCGAGTCACTCGATGAATCGTTTCAGCCCTAATTTCCAGCATCATTACTCCAGTCTTCAGTGTCACATGATCCTTCAGAAATCATTCTATCATGCTGATTTGCTGCTCAAGAAATATTTCTGATTATTATCAATGTTGAAAACAGTTGTGCTGCTTCATATTTTTGTGGAAACCATGATACATTTTTTCAGGATTCTTTGATGAATAAAAAAGTTCAAAATACGGCATTTATTTGACATACAGTAGAATATTTTGTAACATTCTAAATGTCTTTACTGTCACTTTTGATCAATTTAATGCACCCTTGCATGAATAAAGGTATGACTTTCTTAAAAGAAAATCCTATTGACCCCAAACTTTTAAATGGTAGTGCATATACCATACTGAATGATTACAATATTCATGTGCCGGGATTTACAGTATACGTACTCCAACATACCTCAATAAATACTGTAGCAATACATGCACAACAAAGTGTGGTATAACCATGAAGTGATGCATTAATAATTATGAAAAGTTATGCTGTTTTAATAGACTATAATATTTATGTATTTTAATGCATTATTTTATTTATTTTGGTATAATTAGTAGGTTTACTAGTAATACAGGTATTAGTAATACTATAGACGGATAGTTTCAATGGATGCGAGTTGTGTGTATGTATGTATGTATGTATATATGCACACACACACACATATACACATATATATGGAAGGTTTGATAGAAATGTCCTGCAGTCAGTAAGTGACTGTAAGTGCAGCAGTCGGTCGTCTTCATCAGGTCCAGCAGTAATGCGTCTGTATTGGCTCTCGCTGGACGCTGCTGTACATCTGGATGTGATTACAGCTATCCGGGAGGTGGGGGTGTTTGAGGGGGGTGTTGCCTGTGTAAGAGGGACTCCTGGTCTCAGTCGGATAGTTTGAGTGGATGTGAGTTAGATTAAGCGTGAACAAAGACAGGATGAGTGTGCGTGATTTAGCGTGACTCAGACCCCGGAGAGAACAGCGATGAATGAGGGATTCGCGCGCAGGGAGTTTCGCCCTCTGACGACATCCGTGTGTTTGAACAGGACCATGTTCTTTTCAAAGTGAGTAAAGTTTTTTTTTGGCAATTATGAAAGGAAAAAACTTTGACAGCAATATGTTTTCTTTTACTAGTCCCTGATTTTTTAAAGGATTATCAAAGTGGACACTGTTCTGTATTATTTTCAGTTCTAAGTTCTGATTGGATGAGCTGCGTTCGAAGCCAGTGTAAACATACGTGTGACCGCACATTATAGTCGAATGCTGTATTAATGCATCAAGTTGCAGACTGCAGTTGCTAATTAACCATGTTACTTGGTGGAATAATTGTTTATTATTATTAATATTAAAATAATAACAACAACCATAAATAATTTACTGAACATCAGTGTCTTTTTGTACAGTGTGTTTTTGGTATAGTTTATATAATATTATATGTATTGCTATTTTGAATTAGTTTTTTTATATTTTCAGTTTTCATTTTAATTTTAGTTCATGTTTTAGTAATTTTGTTATATGATTTTGTCATTTTTATTTTCTTATTTAGTTTTTTAGTAGTTTCTGTTTGACTTTACCTTTACAATTTTATTTAGTATTTAATATTTATATTTTATACAACAGTTTGTTCTGGTTCTCAAATCTGATTGGTTGAGAACCGTGAGATATTGTACTGGTATCGCTACAGGAACGCCCTTTCACAATTTTGTATC
>NW_015552615.1:1800329-1808597 GCF_001515605.1 Sinocyclocheilus anshuiensis | reverse complement strand
CTAATTTTCATTTTTGGGTGAACTAACCCTTTAAATGTGAAATTAAAACCGCCAGTAGGTGGCAGCAAGTCACTGTTAAGTGAGTCATTGCGACTGAACCGAATAATTTAAACGGTTGATTAATTCAGGAACGAAACACTGTCGTGTTGCTCAGAGACACAAAACAGTGCTGTGTTTGGGATTATTTTTTGTTGCCGAAATAGAGCAAAAACAGGCAATATGGTGTCTAAACCGTAAGTCTCTTAATATTAACTTCTTGTTTATTGAACTGTTGCATAAAATCAGTATCACATTTGTAATCATGCTGATTTTGAGGTGAAAACTGGCACTCTTCGTGTGATATCGACTAACTTCCTTTCTGTGGTATTTTTATGTATAACTGTATGGGGTGTGTGTGTGTCACAGAGACCGAATGAGACAATCAACATGAATGGCACTTAGTCTTTCACAAAACAGCTAAAAGGGACATCATAACTAGCCACCATATTGATTTACGGTCTTAAATATGTCCAGCGTTTATCGGGTTGTGTGTCAGTAATAATGGTCCATGGGGAAACACAGTGTTCCGTGTGTATTTACAGTACATGGACTAAACGAAGCCTCGATGATTTTTTGTATTCGAGTCACTCGATGAATCGTTTCAGCCCTAATTTCCAGCATCATTACTCCAGTCTTCAGTGTCACATGATCCTTCAGAAATCATTCTATCATGCTGATTTGCTGCTCAAGAAATATTTCTGATTATTATCAATGTTGAAAACAGTTGTGCTGCTTCATATTTTTGTGGAAACCATGATACATTTTTTCAGGATTCTTTGATGAATAAAAAAGTTCAAAATACGGCATTTATTTGACATACAGTAGAATATTTTGTAACATTCTAAATGTCTTTACTGTCACTTTTGATCAATTTAATGCACCCTTGCATGAATAAAGGTATGACTTTCTTAAAAGAAAATCCTATTGACCCCAAACTTTTAAATGGTAGTGCATATACCATACTGAATGATTACAATATTCATGTGCCGGGATTTACAGTATACGTACTCCAACATACCTCAATAAATACTGTAGCAATACATGCACAACAAAGTGTGGTATAACCATGAAGTGATGCATTAATAATTATGAAAAGTTATGCTGTTTTAATAGACTATAATATTTATGTATTTTAATGCATTATTTTATTTATTTTGGTATAATTAGTAGGTTTACTAGTAATACAGGTATTAGTAATACTATAGACGGATAGTTTCAATGGATGCGAGTTGTGTGTATGTATGTATGTATGTATGTATATATGCACACACACATATACACATATATATGGAAGGTTTGATAGAAATGTCCTGCAGTCAGTAAGTGACTGTAAGTGCAGCAGTCGGTCGTCTTCATCAGGTCCAGCAGTAATGCGTCTGTATTGGCTCTCGCTGGACGCTGCTGTACATCTGGATGTGATTACAGCTATCCGGGAGGTGGGGGTGTTTGAGGGGGGTGTTGCCTGTGTAAGAGGGACTCCTGGTCTCAGTCGGATAGTTTGAGTGGATGTGAGTTAGATTAAGCGTGAACAAAGACAGGATGAGTGTGCGTGATTTAGCGTGACTCAGACCCCGGAGAGAACAGCGATGAATCAAGTCACTGTTAAGTGAGTCATTGCGACTGAACCGAATAATTTAAACGGTTGATTAATTCAGGAACGAAACACTGTCGTGTTGCTCAGAGACACAAAACAGTGCTGTGTTTGGGATTATTTTTTGTTGCCGAAATAGAGCAAAAACAGGCAATATGGTGTCTAAACCGTAAGTCTCTTAATATTAACTTCTTGTTTATTGAACCGTTGCATAAAATCAGCATCACATTTGTAATCATGCTTATTTTTAGAGGTGAAAACTGACACTCTTTGTGTGATATTGACTCACTTTTTTTCTGTGGTATTTTTATGCATAACTATATGGGGAGTGTGTCTGTGTGTGTGTCACAGAGAGAGAATAAGACAATCAACATGAATGGCGCTTAGTCTCAGCTAACTTTGGGACATCATAACTAGCCACCATATTGATTTACGGTCTTAAATATGTCCAGCGTTTATCGGGTTGTGTGTCAGTAATAATGGTCCATGGGGAAACACAGTGTTCCGTGTGTATTTACAGTACATGGACTAAACGAAGCCTCGATGATTTTTTGTATTCGAGTCACTCGATGAATCGTTTCAGCCCTAATTTCCAGCATCATTACTCCAGTCTTCAGTGTCACATGATCCTTCAGAAATCATTCTATCATGCTGATTTGCTGCTCAAGAAATATTTCTGATTATTATCAATGTTGAAAACAGTTGTGCTGCTTCATATTTTTGTGGAAACCATGATACATTTTTTCAGGATTCTTTGATGAATAAAAAAGTTCAAAATACGGCATTTATTTGACATACAGTAGAATATTTTGTAACATTCTAAATGTCTTTACTGTCACTTTTGATCAATTTAATGCACCCTTGCATGAATAAAGGTATGACTTTCTTAAAAGAAAATCCTATTGACCCCAAACTTTTAAATGGTAGTGCATATACCATACTGAATGATTACAATATTCATGTGCCGGGATTTACAGTATACGTACTCCAACATACCTCAATAAATACTGTAGCAATACATGCACAACAAAGTGTGGTATAACCATGAAGTGATGCATGAATAATTATGAAAAGTTATGCTGTTTTAATAGACTATAATATTTATGTATTTTAATGCATTATTTTATTTATTTTGGTATAATTAGTAGGTTTACTAGTAATACAGGTATTAGTAATACTATAGACGGATAGTTTCAATGGATGCGAGTTGTGTGTATGTATGTATGTATGTATGTATATATGCACACACACATATACACATATATATGGAAGGTTTGATAGAAATGTCCTGCAGTCAGTAAGTGACTGTAAGTGCAGCAGTCGGTCGTCTTCATCAGGTCCAGCAGTAATGCGTCTGTATTGGCTCTCGCTGGACGCTGCTGTACATCTGGATGTGATTACAGCTATCCGGGAGGTGGGGGTGTTTGAGGGGGGTGTTGCCTGTGTAAGAGGGACTCCTGGTCTCAGTCGGATAGTTTGAGTGGATGTGAGTTAGATTAAGCGTGAACAAAGACAGGATGAGTGTGCGTGATTTAGCGTGACTCAGACCCCGGAGAGAACAGCGATGAATGAGGGATTCGCGCGCAGGGAGTTTCGCCCTCTGACGACATCCGTGTGTTTGAACAGGACCATGTTCTTTTCAAAGTGAGTAAAGTTTTTTTTTGGCAATTATGAAAGGAAAAAACTTTGACAGCAATATGTTTTCTTTTACTAGTCCCTGATTTTTTAAAGGATTATCAAAGTGGACACTGTTCTGTATTATTTTCAGTTCTAAGTTCTGATTGGATGAGCTGCGTTCGAAGCCAGTGTAAACATACGTGTGACCGCACATTATAGTCGAATGCTGTATTAATGCATCAAGTTGCAGACTGCAGTTGCTAATTAACCATGTTACTTGGTGGAATAATTGTTTATTATTATTAATATTAAAATAATAACAACAACCATAAATAATTTACTGAACATCAGTGTCTTTTTGTACAGTGTGTTTTTGGTATAGTTTATATAATATTATATGTATTGCTATTTTGAATTAGTTTTTTTATATTTTCAGTTTTCATTTTAATTTTAGTTCATGTTTTAGTAATTTTGTTATATGATTTTGTCATTTTTATTTTCTTATTTAGTTTTTTAGTAGTTTCTGTTTGACTTTACCTTTACAATTTTATTTAGTATTTAATATTTATATTTTATACAACAGTTTGTTCTGGTTCTCAAATCTGATTGGTTGAGAACCGTGAGATATTGTACTGGTATCGCTACAGGAACGCCCTTTCACAATTTTGTATCACTCCGCTTGTTCTAGCCAGGTCTATGTTTTTTTTTTTTTTTTATTCACTGAGTTAATCGTAGATTACGTTAGTTAATATAAGAAGAAACGTCTAGCTTCACGGTCTCTCTCTCTCTCTCATTTGGATGCACGTCTTGCCGGCGTTGTCGCATTGTTTCTCTCTTATAACCTCATTTTTCTCACTAATAACCTAACTGAAGCAGCACATGCCCTTGTTTTTAATTAATAATTTACATTTTATTTATTATTTAATATACATATACTTATTTAATATTTATATTTTATGTATATTTACATTTGATATTTTTATTTATTTTTTATTTTATTTCAGTTTTTTTTATTATATTTAATAGTTTTAACAATAACATACTGCTGATTTTAGTTTACGTTTTAGTAATTGTACTTTTGTCATTTTTAATTAATAATTTACATTTTATTTATTATTTAATATACATATACATATACTTATTTTATTTTTATATTTATTTCATAGTTTTAGTCAACAGTAACAATGCTGCTGATGTAAGACAGTGTGTATTACTGTATTAATCATATTGTAGTGCATATGCCATATAATATGAAAAACGTCTCTTGAAAATTCTCTTTAAAGAAGAAACAGGGCGACTCTTATTAGTTAGAGACAAACCAGAATCTGTAACACCAACCTGCAAGTGCATGTTCATGTTTACAGAGGTCAAGGTCAAGTCTTGAGCTGCTAATTAGGACTTCCAAAGGTCTACAAAGGTTTTTCTTCCTTTTGAAGTGTAGGATATTTTATTAGTCAGTTTACTGTTGGGGTAACTGTGCTTGTTTGAATTGGTCACCTGGTAAATAGCTCAAGACTCGACATGATCCTTCTTCCCCCAGCGTATTGTGTCACGAGTGGATTGAATCCATTTTTTCTCCAATATGGGTGTAACTCAAAACATAGTCTCAGCTGATATGAGTGCTGAACGCTGGGAGTTGTCACAAAGCCCCAGATGCTTTTCATATGGACTAAAGTTGGGAGGAGAACATAACTGCTTAATATTTCAAGCCCAACAAAACCTCTCCACCCAAAGTCATTTTTTTCTTAATTTTTTTTGTTTTTAATCACAATGAATACAAATGAACCAGCCAACTTGAACTATAGCCAGGAATAACAATGCTTTAAGATTCTGTCATCAAATATTGGTCTTCCAGTCAAATTTAGTAAACTGAGCTGACTAGCTTTACATGCACTGCTCCATTCTTCACAAAGACCCCAAAGGAGCTGTTAGAAGTTATGGGCCCACTGCAGCCTCTATTCCTGTCCACACTTGAGACTTTTGTGAGAGTGAAACCCAGTTCAAACATACTAGACTAAGTTACTTAGAGTTCTTAGTTTCTTATCACATAGATTTTACTCAGGCTCCCTGTATTTAGTAGTTATTAATTAACACATTATTAGAGAAACAAGAGCACCTTTTGTCTCCAAGCGTCTCATTATCAGACTTCTGACTATTGTCATAAAGACTAGTCCATTTATGCACTATCAATTATTTTTCACACAGACTAAATATATAGCAAACAGTTTTGTATCAGCATTTGCTGAAAATATAGTGTTACTTAATACTGGAAATAAATGGCACAACTTACATTGAAAAATAAATAAGCCCATGCACTGTAAAAAAAAAAAAAGTGTAATTTTTAAAGAAAAATACTGCAATCACTGTAAAATAATGTCGGGCTGAAGAAAAATAAACAATTTTCACTCAGAAATTGCTAGTAAATTTCACAACTAATTACAAAGAAACAGCAAATAAAATTGATATATATCAAATTTTATATATGATTTTTGCAAGTAAAAAATATGAATTACCTTATAAATTATGGTGAAAACCAGTAAATAGACGGAATTTAATTTGGGAATTAAATACTGGATTACCTTAATAATGGAAAATAGAATTTCTAATAAAAACACTTTGTATTTTTTACAGAAAATACTGTAATCACTGTAAAATTACATTTTATGTAATTTTACATTTACATTTAGTCATTTAGCAGACGCTTTTATCCAAAGCGACTTACAAATGAGGACAATGGAAGCAATCAATACTAACAAAATATCAATGATAAGCAAGTGCTATAACAAGTCTCAGTTAGCTTAACGCAGTACACGTAGCAAGGTTTGTTTTTAAATCATATAATAAATAAAAAGAAAACAGATAGAATAGAAAAAGAATAGAGAAAGAGGCCTTTTTTGCTTTTGTTAATTGTATAATAAATAAAAAGAAAACGAATAGATAGAATATAAAATGATTAGAAAAGCTAGTGTTAGTTTTTTTTTTTTTTTTTCTTGAAGATGGTTTAGGACTCAGCTGCTGGGATTGAGTTGGGCAGGTCATTCCACCAGGAGGGAACAGTTGATGTAAAAGTCCGTGAAAGTGATTTTGTCTTTGGGATGGCACTTTTAGATTCGAAATGTCAAATATATGATTTTTGCAAGTATAAAAATATGAATTGCTGTATAAATTACGATGAAAAACAGTAAAAAGACAATGAATTATGGGAATTAAATATTTGATTGCTTAATAATGGAAAATAGAATTCTTAATAAAATATACAGTAAATAGACAGTGAATTATGTTAATTAAATATGATTAATTAATGGAAAATAGAATCCTCAATAAAAACTCTAATTTTTACAGAAAAACACTGTAATCACTGCAAAACATGTAAAATATGTAAATCTAAATCATATGGTTCTTACAAGTAAAAAAATATGAATTACTGTATGGTGAAAAACAGTAAAAGGACATTACCAGAAATCCCTGCATGACACATCACATATGATTATATTTCATATAATCAAATCATTTTGTTTCTTCTTATTTTTAATATGAGTAATGCATATTAGGGTGTTTTATGTTGCATTTTCTGTTATTTAATTAATGTTTATTGCATTATTTTATTTTTGTCATGTGCACCATGTTTTATAGACAGTTTATGATTCATCGTTTGGCTTTGTTTTACCACCTGTATTATCATGATGGTTGTCAGTACATTTTAATTTAAAAATAGATTCTGATACTTCAAGTAGATTGGTATATATGTTAACATTAAATCATTTTAGGAAATATGTGGTTCTATAGGTTGACAAACAGTTGGTAAACAGGCACAAATATGCCATCTTGTAATACCTGTATCATTGTCACAGTCAGAGCTTTACTGTAAATAGGACAAGACTTTTTTTTACAGTGTGCACTGCAAAGCTGCTAAAGTAACTAGCTGTATTTCTTACGTTGTCGTCTTTTTCCATTTCAAACTCGTACCTTTTGGGCTGTGTTTTCTCGGCGGCTGTGATGAATGATTTCCTGAGTTATCTGGCGGTTTCCACTGAATGTTCAGATGAGATTGATGGCACCGTTGCCCATTCTGGAGACCACAGCGGTTCCTCAGCCCAATATAGAGACAGCAAGTGTTTCCTGAGAGAGGGAACATTTTATTACTGAGAGTGAGTGTGATGAAGCAAAGCTTCCCTCAGCCCTGTTCTGTTCTCAGACATCAGTCACAGCGTTTGTGTGATCAACCTCAGCTTATGTCTGTATGTTTGAGGTTCAGCTAAATGCACTTGTCTACAGTGGTATTTTAGTATTATTTATACACTACAGTATTATAGTATTTATAAATATTTTGAATTAGCTTTTATTTTTTTATCTTATTTTTATTTTTATTTTTTTATTTTTTTTAATATGCTCTATATATACTTTTATTCTCTTTTTCAAATATTTTTGGTTTAATTTATTTTTATTTCAGTTTTAGTAATTTGAATACTTCAACTTTTAATTCAGTTAGTTGCCAAGTCAGCATTTCTAATTTCTGCTCATTTTTAAACATTTTTCTTAGCTATCTAACATTTTGTATTTTATTAAAATTTTTTCAATGAATGATCATTTTTAAAGTTGCATTTTATTACTTAAAAGCATACATTTTTATATGCTTTTATTTTTTTATTCATTTTTTAAAATCTTAGCATTCATTTATTTTTTTATTTCAGTTTTAATTTGAGTAATTTTAGTACTTTTATGTCAGTTAATTGCCAAGACAACATTTCAAATTTTCACACATTTAGTTTTTCGTGTTTTTCTTATCTAATATTTATATTTTATTTTATTTTAACTTCAAACAAGTAACCTGGCAACCACCTAGTGCACCTTAGCAACTGCTTTGACATTTACCTAGAATGCATTAACCTTATTACAATGAGTTTTTCACATTTTTTTAAATTGTTTTTGTTTTTATATTTTAGCTTTAATTAATTTTTTTATATTTTATTTATATTCTTTTTATTGTATTATTTTATTTATATATATATATATATATATAT
>NW_015552615.1:1793304-1800168 GCF_001515605.1 Sinocyclocheilus anshuiensis | reverse complement strand
TTACAGAACCGGCTTTCTGACAAGATGCGCGTTAAATATCGCATGCGATTAATCGTGCAGCCCTAGTAATATCTCAGCGTGGTAATCACAGTTCCCCTTCAAATGAAGCTAAAACTAGCTGACACAGACTTTGGCCGACTTTTGGCTCCAGTGTGCCACCATTACATTTAAAACGGGTGGAAATAGAAACTGATGTGGAAAAGAAAAGCATTAAGAAATGTCTTTGCGGGAGTCGTCTCTAACCGTTGAGACATGTAGGCAAGTCCATTCTCTCCCCTCTGTGCCACACAACCTGTAATTAGCACAAATTGCTATATATTGTTTTTTTTTTTTGTTTGTTTTTTTCAATTTTAGGTTTGTGATTTTAGTGCATCAACTTTACTTCAATTAGTTGCTACGGCAACACTTCAAATTTATTTATTTTTTTGTTGCATTAAATACATGTTTTTACATTTTTCTTAAAGTGATCTAATATCTATATTGTATTTTAAAGCAATTTAAATAAGTGTAAAGCAATTTAGAGCTTTTTTTTCACTTAATAAAAAGATTTTTAAGTTTTATGACTTAATGACATGATTTTTGCACTTGGTTGGAAATAGAAACTGATGTGGAAAAGAAAAGCATTAAGAAATGTCTTTGCGGGAGTCGTCTCTAACCGTGGAGACATGTAGGCAAGTCTGTTCTCTCCCCTCTGTGCCGCACAACCTGTAATTAGCACAAATTGCTGGCTCCTTAAGTTGTTCTTCCGAACATCAACAAGCCATTTTTGTCCTCTGATTCTTTGGCACCCATAATTCCTTTTTCCATCTCCGTAGACTCTGCTGAGTCGGAAACCACAAAGTACTTCAGACCCAGCGTGATGCAGATACAGACAGACAGACAGAGATCTAGTGATCATGACTCAGGTTCATTCACGTGTGTCATTTGCTTGAAGGTTCTTCAGTGGCTCTTTAAAGCACCTTCGGTTCAGATAGATGGTCCAAAACCATCTTTCACTGCATCCATCAGTATTTTTTCTTGTTTTCATGTAAAAATATCTCAACCCTTTGATGCAAGAATTATAAAATTACTGAACAATAAAAAAAGCTGTTTTTAAAGAATTAAGTTACCATTTTAAGAGTTAAAAATCGTATTTATTTATTTTTCTTTACACTTCTTCATCTTTGTACTTTTATTTACAGATGTATTCATTCATAATCTTTTTAAAAATAAAATAAGTTTTATTTTGAGTATCTGTTTACTGAATCTTTTTATCTTTTTTTTTTTATTAAGAATAAAATCATTCCCGGTCTTTTCTTCCTGTTATTTTTTTGAGCGAATTATACATCTGTTTTCTTCAACTTTTTTATTAAGAATGTAATTATCACATTCTTTTTTTAGATTTTTTTTCTTTTTAATTTTATTATTTTGTGAAAGTTAAACACTCATTTACTTTACTGTTTTGTTTTTAGTTATTGAGAATTTATTTATTTGTTCACTTTTTATTTTTAATTAATTTTAAATCAATTTAATATTCATAATCTTTGATTTTTTTTTTTTTTTTTACTTTTATTTTTATGGAGTTCCACACTTATGTACTTTGTCTTTTTGTCATTTTTTTATTATGAATATGGCAGAAATGCCAGTCTTTTTATTATAATTTTGAGACAATTATACATCTTTTTACTTTTTATTAGGAATGTGATTATTTTTTTATTATTATTTTTTTATTTACTTACTTATTTTTTTTCGGATGTTAAACATCCATTTATTTCAGTGTTTTTGCTTTTCAGGAATATAATTATTCCCACTCTTTTTTTCTCATTTTTTTATTTGGATAAAGTGAAACATTTGTTTATTTAATCATTCCCAAGAATATAATCAAGAATGTAATCATTCCCAAACTTATTTTCCTTTAAAGATTTTATTTTGAGAGTTTCCCACATCTATTTACAATAGCGGATAGTGTAGATATTGTAGAGCTACTTAATGAATCACAACTTGTTGTATTTATTTTAGAATAGAGAACACAATGACATCTAAAGAGGAGAGTTTGGAGAGGAAAGTTTTCAAATGTGCAGATCTCGCATGGCATTTGTCTTCACATACATATGTATGTTTCAGGCCTAAATCACATCTTTGTCATGCAAGATTGAAGATGAATCATTATGATCCTAGTGTGGCTTTTCCTCTTTCAGAACAGATGGACAAACCCCAAAGCCGTAGCGTTTGCCAAAAAAAAAAAACATTCATAGTTACGGCACTGCTGCTTTGCCATTCGTAAACTCACTGACCTTAAGAACAATACAGTTATTTTAAACCTCTCCAATCACTACCCATCATTCTTCAATAATACATGCATCTACATCCCTTCCAATGTTTTTGGGAAGTAAACGCAAGCCTGCTCCAGAGCCAGAATTGAGCTTGTGTGGTCGTATGGTGAAGACATCTGTGCCTTTATGAGACCCTGCTGTCTGTTCCTGGGTCAGGTAATGGAGCATGAAAGTTCCCATAGGAAAGACAAGTGACAAATGATTTGTCTCTATACTATCTGAATGGTTTCTCCTAGACAATACTGAGATGAAATTGAGATCAAATAATGTTACTCTGATCTTTCTTCTGAGGAAAAGATTTCAGTTTCAGGAGAGGTTTGTTCTGAAAGCTATGGAAGCTTAATTTCAGTACGGAATACAAAAATTAAACAAATATTTGTGCCTTTATATCTCACAATACCAACTTTGTTTTCCCTTAGTTCTAAGAACAAGTCAGAATTGTGAGACATAAACTAAAAATTGTTAGATATAAACTCAGAATTGTGAGATATAAAGTTGTAATTACAATGTTTGAACAATTTCTGTGGCGGAAAAAAAAAAATGATTTAAAGAGATTTAAACTCGGAATTCCGAGAGTCAAAATTGCGAGATGTAAACTTATGATTATGAGTTTAGAACTTGCAAATGCACAAGTCTGATTTGTCAAATATATATTCACGTGGTTCAACTGTAAAGTTACGAAGCTACGAGAATACTTTTTTGCGCAAAGAAAACAAAAATAACGACTTTACTGCGTCACTTGTGGACGCGTGTTCACAACAGTACCATGACGACATCATCACGCCAGATCTGGGTCAGCGCCGGCGCCGCCACACGCTCGCGTCATGGTACTGTCGTGAACGTGCGTCCAAAGTGACGCAGTAGAGACGAAAATGTGGAACTACTAAAATGTGTCACACTACTACTTTGTCGATCATCTTGGTACTTTTCTGGACCTTGAACGTGGTAGTTACCTTGCTGTCTATGGGAGGATCAGAGAGCCCTCAGATTTCATCTAAGATATCTTAAATTGTGTTCCGAAGATGAACGAAGGTCTTACAGGTTTGGAACAACACGAGGGTGAGTAATTAATTACATAATTTTCATTTTTGGGTGAACTAACCCTTTAAACTCTGAGCTCTGAGAAAAAAGTCAAAATTGCGAAATGTAAACTTGTAATTACAGGTTTAGAACTTGTAATTGTGAGATATAATCTCGCAATTCTAAAAAGAGAGACGAAGAGTAGGAATTGTGAGATAAAAAGTCACAATTATGATTTTTTTAATTCAGCGGCAAAAACAAAAACTCAAAAGTCAAAAAAGCGAGTTGTAAACATGAATTAATGAGAAAAAAGTCAGAACTGTGAGGTAAAAAAAAAATCACAAATACATTTTTTTATTTTGTTTTATTCTGTGGAGGAAAAAATGTCAGAATTGCGAGATGCAAACTAAGAATTACTAGTTTTATAATTTGCAATTATGAGATAAAAACTCGCAATTCTGAGGAAAAAGCTCAGAATTGTGAGATAAAAAAAATCGCAATTATGTTTTAATATTTTTATTTGCTGACAGAAATTACTTTCCATAGAAATCCAAAGTGAGAGTAAACTCACTAATTTCTTCAGTCCAGATCTACTCTTTCTGAACACTCTTAAATATAAAGGTGCTTCACAGGGATGCCATAGAAGAACCTTTTTGTCTAAATGGTTCCATAAAGAACCTTTAACATCTGAAGAACCTTTCTGTTTCACAAAAGCTTCTTTGTGGTGAAAGTAGGTTCTTCAGATTATAAAAATATAAGAAAGAGATGGTTCTTTAAATAACTTTGACTGAATGCTTCTTTGTGGAACCAAAAATGCTTCTTCTATGGCATCGCTGTGAAGAACCTTTTAAGCACCTTTATTTTTAAGAGTGCATGTACATCGAATATTGATTCATTTGTGTCTCATTTTTATCTCCCCAAAAGAAATGTTAGAAGAGAAACCAGAAACAAACTTGATTCTTAAATGAATCATAATAGTAATTCTCTTGACTCTGAGCAATACAGTATGTCCTGGGTGTGGTACTGTGCTGTCTTGCGTGATTCAAGCTTTCCTTGTTTCTTCTAAGCGTCTGTATCTCCTCTGTGTGTGTGTGTGTGTGTATGTGTGCAGCTGGGACGAGAGCAGCTCCATCAGTAGTGGTTTGAGTGATGGTTCAGAGGAACTCAACGCCAGCTCGTCTCTCAACTCCCTCCCCAGCACACCTGTCGGCTCGCGACGCAACTCCTCCGTCATGGTAAGCAGCGCAGACCAGTTTTGTGTGGATCAGGGTTTTGTGCACTGAAAGGTTTGAGTCTTGTTTTTGAACGTTGCTTGTTTGGATTTAGTAAAACTTGGCATAAATGTCTACTGGAATACACTGCTAGTTAATAAATAACCAAGCAGGTTTGAGACATCATATTTATTTTGCACTAAAAACAAACATGCTTAAGTGTTCCAAATGGGATACATTCAACTTTAGATTGCAGCTGTTGTAAAACCAGGCAGACAGTGGAAGTCTATGGAGCAACACAACTCACTTTTTCTGTTTGATTTTACAAACTAAGAGATAAGAAATGTTTTTCTGTGGTAGGAAAATATCCAGAACTCATCCAAATAATCAAGTCAGTCATAGAGTTCCTAGGTCTGTGGTTTAGATCAGTCTAGATCAATCTACAACTTAAAATTATGCAACAATTTGAATATGAAGTTGGCTATATCCTGTCCATGAGTTAGAAACATTACCTGCTGTTGGTACGATTTTTTTTTTTTTTTTTAAGAAATTCATACTTTTATTAAAAAAGAATGCGTTAAATTGAACAAAAGTGACAGGAAAGACATACATAATGTTATAGAAGATTTATATTTTAAATAATTGCTGTTCTTTTGAACTTTCCATGCATCAAAGAATCCTGAAAATACATTGATAATAATCATAAATGTTTCTTGAGCAGCAAATCAGAATATTAGAATGATTTCTGAAGGATCATGTGACACTGAGGACTGGAGTAATGATGCTGAAAATTCAGCTTTGCATCACAGGAATAAATTACATTTCACAGTATATCCAAGTAGACAACAGTTATTTGAAATTGTAATAATATCTCACAACATTTTCTGTTTTTACTGTATTTTTGAACAAAGAAATGCAGTCTTGGTGAGAATAGACTTCTTTCAAAAACATAAAAAATAAAACTCACCAACTACTGATCATATGGATAATTAGCAATTCATTTTTTTTTTTTCATTTTTCTTCTGAAATGAAATATGAACATGCAACCAGTGCTTAAAAACTAAAACTGGATGCGGACACCAAGGCACATATTAAAACGACTTCCATATCTGTTTTTGACATTGTTTTTCAGTTCCTTCTCTGGTAAACACTGACATAAAATAACCTCGGAGGATTTGTTCAGTGTCGAGACGAGAGAACGCAAGACGTCTTGACAGTTTCAGGCTGTGGTTTGGTGTTTCTGCCATCTTCAGTTTAACGTGTCTCTGGTTTGGTAGTCTGCTGTTTTTCAGTGGTACATATACAGCCTGAACATCTCTACAGCTGATAAAAAGCTAAATGAAACAGTTTCTGGTCTGTTTTTGTCACACTAAGTTGTTAATGTTATAGAAGCATCACAAATAATGCAACACAAGCAAAGTATGAGACACACGTGTATCACATTCCCCCCCTGCAGTCAAAGTCAAGCCGGGAGAGCCAGTACTTACTTTAAAAGCCTGCCTTTGGTTTTCTTGGATGAATTAAGAGCAGCTGTTTCCCATTGGGCACGTCATTTGCTTGTTTGAAGCGCTCACTATCAGTTCACCATGAAATCAAACCTTTGTTTTCCTCGTCATTAGAGACACAAATGTTAATTCTCATACAGACAAAAAGGGAACAATATGACTTTTAATAGATTTCTGTTGCTATGGTAACATGATCATCATAGCATGGTTACATGAAATTTTTAAGATGTTTTTAATGTGCCATCTGGTCTTAACTCTAAGACGGTGTGAAAAGAGAAATGTCATATTCTTGGCATTGGCAAGTGCTCGCAATGCGATGTCCAACGTTTTTATCCATAATTGGCATGTTATATATAATGCAAAGTTATTTCCATCTGAGAAATGTGCTCTGTTTCTTTCATGTAGACTTCATTATTGAAGTAAAACCGTGTCCATAGAATAGCATCAGAGGATCCAAGTGTAAATGTGGGAAAGTCTTTTAGAGTAAGATTCCCTGAGCTCTGTTTTTTTTCTTCTTCTTGAACGCTCATATTAATCTTTATGTTTTACAGTCAACACAGAGAATGGCTTTGGATTGCGGTTATTACATTCTAGATAACAGAAACACTCGCATCATTCATAGTGTATTTGTGTATTTCAGTGTGTTATGAGGCCTCTCTGTCCATTTGGTTTTACCTTGGAAAAACGTTACTTCATAAATGAGGGGAAAGTAAGTCATAAATGAGCTTGCATGGAAATATGCACTTAATAATGTCCAAGTCATAAAGTATAGACTAATTATATATATATATATATATATATATATATATATATAGA
>NW_015552615.1:1784097-1793186 GCF_001515605.1 Sinocyclocheilus anshuiensis | reverse complement strand
TATGTATATATATATACACGTGTGTGTGTGTGTGTGTATATATATATATATATATATATATATATATATAGACTAATAGACTAATTATATATAATTCATGTATATTTCAAAGTATGAAATGCATATATTTTATCATTTTATTATTTGATAATTTTTTATTAATTTTAGGGTCAAGATTTTATAAATGTTTTTGAAAGACGTCTCTTCTGCTCACCGGGGTACTGCAAAAGTCAGTTCACTTTTTAATGTTTCTGAGTCTCTTCTGCTCACCACGGCTGCATTTATTTGATCAAAAATACAATAAAAACAGTGAAATATTATTATAATTTAAAATAACTGTTTTGTATTTGAATAAGTTTTCAAATGTAATTTATTCCTGTGATGCAAAGCTGAATTTTCAGCTTCATTACTCCTCATTTAGCATCATTACTCTCATTACGTCTTCATTGTGCACCTTCAGAAATCAGTCTAATATGCTGAGTTGCTGCTCAAGAAACATTTCTGATCATTATCAGTGTTGAAAACAGTCGTGCTGCTTCATATCTTTTTGTGGAAGCAGTGATACATTTTATTTTTCAGGGTTATTTGATTAATAGAAATGTCAAAAGAACAGCATTTATTTGAAATGTAAATCTTTCATAACATTATAAACGTCTTCACTGTCACTTTCAATCAATTTAATGCATTCTCGCTGAATAAAAGTTTTAATTTCTTTAAAGATAATCTCAGACCCTAAAGTTTCGAACATTAAAATGTTGTATAGTATGATCTCCCATATTAAATCTGCTCTTCTAACAGACACTGTACCCTGTGTGTGTGTGTGTGTTTAGTTGCGGACGGATGCAGAGAAGCGCTCTCTGGTGGAGAGTGGACTGGCGTGGTACAGCGAGGACAGCAAGTCCTTACGGACAGCTGATGGAGTTTATGACACAGGCAGCCTAAAATCAGAGCCTTCCAGCAAGTGGAGGAAAACTCGGCTGCCGGATGGTTCTGCGCCGGACAAGACAGGGAAAGGAGAACTGAAGAAACCTCAGAGTCTAGGACAACCTGGGAGCTTCAAAAAGGGCCGCAATCCTCCTGTGGGCGTCACCTCTCCCATCACACACACTTCACAAAGTGTGCTAAAAGTTGCAGGTAATGATTTTTTTTTTTTTTTTTTATTTAAACATTTATTTTGTATTATTTTTTTATTTTGGTATTTTATTTTATATATATATATATTTTTTTTTTTTATCTTGTTATTTATGTTTTATTTTATTTGCAATTTAATTGTTTTATATTGTTTTTTATGTTATATGTCATTTTATTTTATTATTTATTTATTTATTTGTTTGTTTATTTTATGGGGGTATGTGTGCTAATATTTAGGTTTTAGCTTTGACATAAACAGACTGTATATTTGGATTGAAACATATTTTGGACATAAATTCATTAGGGGGACCCGTTCTTGGCAGCAAAACAAAAACTTTTTGTTCTCCAAACATGCATCTTCACTTTGTCATCCAGCATGCAGCTCCAGAAGGATTATATATTAATGGTACTACATCATGAGTTGGAAATGAATCAGTTGGACAAACTTCTACGGTTGTTTATGTTACTGCTGTCATCCATAGCCTGCTATAAATGAAGACCATGTGCTATACAGAGTTTGGTGAAGTGTCTCTTCAGCAGATATCAAAACGATGACTCTGGTGGAAACTTATAAAGAACCACATGAAAACTATCGACTTAACTTCGTTAGTTCAAAGTTCTATCATCATTTACTCATCCTCATATCAATCCACGTTCAGCTTTTCTATGCAATGAATGAGTGCATACAGTGACCAGGGCTACAAGAATAGACAATAACAAACCTTAAAAGGGCCATAAAGGTAGTCCATGTAACTCAGTCTTCTGAAGTCATATGATAGATTTCTGTGAGATTTAAGTCATTAGCCACAAAAAAGGAGGGGGAAATCCTCCTTTTTGCTGCATCTTTCAAACCTCATTAAGTCATGCTGGTTTAGTATTACATGAGGATGCATAAATCAGGGTGAATTATTCCATTTACTCTTCTTCATGATGTTTTTGACTTTCCTCAAGTGCCTCAGCAGATTTCTTGAGAGAGAAGGCTGTCAGGTTTATCTTTTCACCATCTTCCACTGATGCAGTTTACCTGTAGGCAGCCTAACCTTTCTATGCTGGATCCATAGTTTACAATTACATTTAAATGTCAGCGATCCAGTGTACTTAGAAGAAAACCAGCAGCACCGTATGGCATTTTACTTTGTCATATTGACGTCCTGTTATTAAAGTACCTCACAAATGGCAAAAACATAATCACCAATTTAAGAAATATAAAGCCTAGCCTAGTTGGTTTCTATTGTTTTTGGGTTGTGTGGCCACTTTGAAGTAAAATTACTCCCTATATATAAAGAAATTAATACTTTTATTTAGCAAGGATGCATTAAATTGACCAAAAGCGACGCTAAAGACATTTATTTATTTATTAGTGTTACAAAAGATTCTATTTCTATTTCAAATTGATTCTGTTCTTTTGAACTTTCTATTCATCAAAGAATCCGGGAAAATAAAATGTATCACAGTTTCCACAAAATATTCTGCAGCACAAGTGTTTTCATTATTGATAATATAATAATACAATAATGTTTCTTGAGCAGCAAATCAGCGTATTAGAATGATTTCTGAAGGATCATGTGACACTGAAGACTGGAGTAATGATGCTGAATATCCAGCTTTGATCACAGGAATAAATTACAATTAACAATATATTGAAATAGATCCTAGTTATTTTAAATTGTAAAAATATTTCACAATATTACTGTTTTTACTGTATTTTTTTATCAAATAAATGCAGCCTTGGTGAACCTAGGAAAAGCATTATGTATGTAAAAAAAAATGCATACTGAGCACACACTAGCTATACACACTACTGTATATACTGCAGAAATCATAAGAGTAAGTATATACTACTGTATGTACTATGTAGTAGTATGTAGCTACTCGACTAAAGTCTGGAAACCATAACGTTTTCGTTATAAACAGTATATCTAACAAATGTGTTTTTAAAAATATTTTGCATGAAAAGTGTGCTTGAGTGATCTCATAATGGCATTTTCAAGTGGAAAAATTGAAATTATATGCAAAAATAAATCATAGATAATAAGCAGGCGTGTTTTTCAGGGATTTCCCAGCATGCCACACTCAGATAACGCTCTCCGCTTGATGATAGTTTATCCGTAGGCACTTTCTTCTGTCATTAGTGTTCGTTCAGTGATTAAAGCTTCATAGAAACTCATCTATCAGTAATTAGTCCTCCAAACGTCATTAAACCTCATTAGCTGACAAATTCTTGCTTGCTATTTTTGATTGTAGTATGCAGATGTGTGTTGTGTTGACGCACTGCTCGGGTCACGTGTGTGCTGGTGTTTAGATCTTGTGTAGGCCGAGACGCTCTTTATCTTTGAAGTGTCTGTAATTAAATACAGATGCCTGCTTGCCCTCGTCTTCATCAGCGATGACTCACACACTGTAGATTTAGGCCACAGAACCTTAATCATGGCTTCAATCGGGTCCTCTCCATGATATTTAAAGGTACTAAAATAAATGCAATGGGATATGTCTAAAAACATTTGGTATTTTCATCCTAGAGGAAGATTTTTTGCTCACAGGTTGCTTTTCATATTTCATAATAATCAATGGAGTACGAACATCCAAAGGTTTCTGGGTTTTGCTTTCATTTGGATTTGGCTTGTTTAAAACTGTATGGTTTTTAAACATTGTTTTAAAAGATAAATAGTGTTGTTAATGATAACTAAAGCTGAAACTATTACTTTTTTGGTTAACTGAAGTCAGTGTTAGTTTAGTTTGGCACACTGTTATTGTTGTTATTAATATTTTTAATCAGTTTTTATTTTTATAGCCTTTTCATTTGAATTTCAGTAAAAATCTTTAGCAAAATTTGTGCTTTTTGTCATTTTCGTAGTTATTTCAGTTTTAGTTATTTTAGTATATCAAGTCAAACTAAATACTGAAATAAAGCTGAAATAAAATCAAATATTATATATTAAATATTAAAACATTTGAGACTTGAATGAAAATTACAAATGTTGCCCTGGCAACTAACTGGGGAGAATAACTAAATTTACTAAAACAAAACTGGAAATAAAAACAAATTAAAGCTAAATAGTAATATAAATCTTTAAAAAGTATAGCAAATTACTCAAATTTAAAAACTAAAAGTAAACCAAAAATAGATCAATAAATGCTAATTCAAAACTTTAGTAAATACCCAAATAGATTATAAATAATATTAAAATAACATTTTAACGACAAATAAAACAATACAACATTTTTAATTTAGAAGAAATTTGATAGAGATATTGGTTTGCAAAAAATGGAAAAGATTGTATAGTTTCAGTTGACCTTTATGGATGAAGTAGAGAAGTCTAAATTATATAAAAAGTTTAAAAATTTAAAGGAGTGGATTTTTCCGAACAATACAATGAAAATATTTTTCTGAAATGACAAAAAAATGAAGCTACCTAAAAGTATTCAGTATTTCTGAAGCCAGTGTAGTAGTGTTGTGTAAATCTAGAACTAATATTTCACTCTGCATCTATAATCGTTGGTGCTCTTGGGTTTAATGCGCATGCACAAACGAGTGGTACTTAATGACTATTGTCTCTATTCTTTATAGTTTCTAAAGGAGACACTAAGGCAGTTGACAAGGTGAAAATGTCCGTCAAGGCAACGAGTCTCCAGCGTTCCCGCTCCGATGCGGGCCGGGACAACGAGCACCGCAAGCCTCCCTCAGGTCTGGTCAAACCCTCCGCCGGAGCCTCCTTCGGTTACAAGAAACCTCCGACCACCGGAACCGCCACCGTCCTGACAGCAGGAGGCGCCACTATCACCAGCGGCTCGGCCACTGTGGGCAAGACCCCCAAGTCCTCGGGCATCCCCATCAAACCCGTCCCAGGCGGAGGTGGACGCAAAAACAGCCTGGACGCCAGCGGCTCCGAACAGGGTTTCCTGGCGCCCAACGCTCGCGGGAGCATTCAATATCGCAGTCTGCCGCGGCCTGCCAAATCCAGCGCTATGAGCTTGACCGGACGCCCTTCCTCTCGCCCTGTTAGCGGCAGCATCGACGTCAGTCTCCTCACCCTCAAACCCGTACCGCCTCTGTCCAACACCATGCCCACCAGAGGAAGAGATGGAGGCGGCTTGAAAGCGGCTAGTCGCCCGAGCACCACCGGACCCGTCAACCAAACGGACCGAGAGAAGGAGAAGGAGAGGGCCAAGGCCAAAGCCGACCTGGAGATCAGCTGTCTGAAGGCTGAGAACCAGAGCGACAGCTGTGCAGAGACTGTGGAGAAGATCCACCGAGTGCGGAGGACGAGCACGTGTAAATACCCAGAACTGATTTCTCCGACCAGCACGCCAAGGTACCACCCTCTGCACAAATACATAGATCAAATCAAATTCACTGCAATCATTTCATGATTTTAGTAAATAAAATTAAGTAAAATAAAATTCTGTATTTTTAAAAATAAATTACTTAAAATAGATATTAAATGTAATTTAAATGTATGAAAATGTCTTTTAATTAAAATGTAATTAAATGTTTGTGTGTGTGTATATACATTTTATTTATATTTCCATTTTATTATTTATATATTTATTATTTATTTATATTTATTATATTATATTTTATTTATATTTATAAATATAAATATTATATATATATATATACACACAGAGTAAATTAATTCTATGCAATTAATTAAATTAATAATTTTAATTTGCCCATTTTTGTTTTGTGATGATTTTGTTTGTTCTAAATTAATGGCTATTGGCTATTAAATTACATGCTATTTATTTATTTATTTAAATTTTTAATGAATCAACTGGTATAAAAGTATATTTTTATATTTTTAAAATCTATATTTTTGATGCTCTGTGTTCTATACAGTGTTCTACGTGACTCTTTTTTTTTTTTTATATAAAATTATTTCATTTGAAAATATCATGCAATGATTGTCATGATTTGTTAAATAGTTAAATATATTTAAAAAATATTTTTTACACCTAATGCTTCTGGTCTCTGGCAATTTAAAAATCATAACAATCCATTATATTTTCAAATAATTAGGGACAACTGGGAAATTTAAGTGACTTACGTAGCTTTGCGGCACTTTAGAAATAAAATGGGGGGAAATATATTAAATAAAATGTTTGTTTTTTTTTATATAAAATAGGCATAGGCAACATTTTTGCAGGAAATATTCTGCAGATGCCCTCTGTGTTTTTATTATGCAAGTTATGCTACTCAATTATTTAAAACCCTTTCTGGAAACGTCAAGAGCCTTTGAGGTTGATTTTATGGTTGGCAGCGTGTTCTTCTTTGGATGCTCTGAAATCCCTTCAGTACTTGTCTACAGAAGGTCTTTGAGTTCATGACGTTACTGAAGATGATGTTGTGGTTTTTGACTCTAACAGGTTGTTGAGCAGTAAGTCTCTAGTACATCCTCCCAGCCTGGCTCATCTAGACAAGCTCAACTCCAACAGTCTGGACTCCTGTATCACCATCCATGACCTTCCTCCAAAGATCCCTCCCTACTCCAAGCTGCAGGACCTGGCGGGCTCCCGCGTTCCCCCTCGACTCACCCCGAGCCCCGCGCCGGTGCTTCACATCGACTCTCCCAGCTGTTTCTCAGGCCAGACGCTGTCGGTCAGCAGCTCCCCCATCCTCTACCCCAGGATGTCCGGCCTGCACCGCAGCATGGAGTCGCTGCCGCTTCACATGAGCGTCCCCAGCAAACCGGATCTGGGAGAGCGGGACGAAGCCAGGAGTACTGGGACGTGGGGCGCAGGCAGCCGGACGTCCATGACTTTGGGCAACAGGTGAGTTTGGGTCTGTTTATTGGTTGTATGATGTTTCACTGAGCAAAATAGAGTAAATCTATCATTTTATATAGAATAATGAATGACTGAACCTGGTAAAACAGCATAATTTGTACAATAGGACGCTCACTTAAAGTCCCTATTAAATCAGTATTGTGGATTTTAGTTCACATATCTTAGCTTTTTATGGCCAATTTTTATTATAAATTGTTGTATTATTTTAATAATTATATTCAGCTGTTCGGAGACTGTGGAGAAGATCCACCGAGTGCGGAGGACGAGCACGTGTAAATACCCAGAACTGATTTCTCCGACCAGCACGCCAAGGTACCACCCTCTGCACAAATACATAGATCAAATCAAATTCACTGCAATCATTTCATGATTTTAGTAAATAAAATTAAGTAAAATAAAATTCTGTATTTTTAAAAATAAATTACTTAAAATAGATATTAAATGTAATTTAAATGTATGAAAATGTCTTTTAATTAAAATGTAATTAAATGTTTGTGTGTGTGTGTATATACATTTTATTTATATTTCCATTTTATTATTTATATATTTATTATTTATTTATATTTATTATATTATATTTTATTTATATTTATAAATATAAATATTATATATATATATATACACACAGAGTAAATTAATTCTATGCAATTAATTAAATTAATAATTTTAATTTGCCCATTTTTGTTTTGTGATGATTTTGTTTGTTCTAAATTAATGGCTATTGGCTATTAAATTACATGCTATTTATTTATTTATTTAAATTTTTAATGAATCAACTGGTATAAAAGTATATTTTTATATTTTTAAAATCTATATTTTTGATGCTCTGTGTTCTATACAGTGTTCTACGTGACTCTTTTTTTTTTTTTATATAAAATTATTTCATTTGAAAATATCATGCAATGATTGTCATGATTTGTTAAATAGTTAAATATATTTAAAAAATATTTTTTACACCTAATGCTTCTGGTCTCTGGCAATTTAAAAATCATAACAATCCATTATATTTTCAAATAATTAGGGACAACTGGGAAATTTAAGTGACTTACGTAGCTTTGCGGCACTTTAGAAATAAAATGGGGGGAAATATATTAAATAAAATGTTTGTTTTTTTTTATATAAAATAGGCATAGGCAACATTTTTGCAGGAAATATTCTGCAGATGCCCTCTGTGTTTTTATTATGCAAGTTATGCTACTCAATTATTTAAAACCCTTTCTGGAAACGTCAAGAGCCTTTGAGGTTGATTTTATGGTTGGCAGCGTGTTCTTCTTTGGATGCTCTGAAATCCCTTCAGTACTTGTCTACAGAAGGTCTTTGAGTTCATGACGTTACTGAAGATGATGTTGTGGTTTTTGACTCTAACAGGTTGTTGAGCAGTAAGTCTCTAGTACATCCTCCCAGCCTGGCTCATCTAGACAAGCTCAACTCCAACAGTCTGGACTCCTGTATCACCATCCATGACCTTCCTCCAAAGATCCCTCCCTACTCCAAGCTGCAGGACCTGGCGGGCTCCCGCGTTCCCCCTCGACTCACCCCGAGCCCCGCGCCGGTGCTTCACATCGACTCTCCCAGCTGTTTCTCAGGCCAGACGCTGTCGGTCAGCAGCTCCCCCATCCTCTACCCCAGGATGTCCGGCCTGCACCGCAGCATGGAGTCGCTGCCGCTTCACATGAGCGTCCCCAGCAAACCGGATCTGGGAGAGCGGGACGAAGCCAGGAGTACTGGGACGTGGGGCGCAGGCAGCCGGACGTCCATGACTTTGGGCAACAGGTGAGTTTGGGTCTGTTTATTGGTTGTATGATGTTTCACTGAGCAAAATAGAGTAAATCTATCATTTTATATAGAATAATGAATGACTGAACCTGGTAAAACAGCATAATTTGTACAATAGGACGCTCACTTAAAGTCCCTATTAAATCAGTATTGTGGATTTTAGTTCACATATCTTAGCTTTTTATGGCCAATTTTTATTATAAATTGTTGTATTATTTTAATAATTATATTATACTATATTATTATTATTATTAAATATGTATTTACATAATAATTCAATTGATACATGTAATTAATAATATATATCTCTTGGACCAATTGTTTATAAAAAAAATTATATATATATATATATACAGTGGGTACGGAAAGTATTCAGACCCCCTTAAATTTTTCAC
>NW_015552615.1:1763201-1782752 GCF_001515605.1 Sinocyclocheilus anshuiensis | reverse complement strand
ACTTTCCGTCCCCACTGTATATATATATATATATATATATATATATATATGAATCAATTATTATAAAAACTTAAAAACTTGAAAAGAAAACATATTATTAATATATAATATTGATTATATATTAATATCATGTAATTGTTAAATTAATTATGTATTATTATGATTTGTCAATTAGATGTATATTATTTTATTGTTTAATAAAACTATGTAAATATAAATATATTTATGAAAATATAAAATACACTTATTTTATATAATTTATATTAATTAAAATAATTAATAATTATACACTGCCGTTCAAAAGTTTGGCGAAAGAGTGGGAACCCTGATCACAGGAATAAATTAGATTTTAATGTATATTAAAATAGAAAAACGTTTCGTAATAATATTTCACAATATTAAATTTTTTCCTGTATTTTTGATCAAATAAATGCAGCCTTGATGAGCAGAAGAAACTCCTTTACAAAACATTTAAAATCGTTCTGATCCCAAACTTTTGAACGGTAGTGTATATAATTAATTATATAATTGTAGTTAACTAACAAATCTCTTGGAACAATTGTTATTTTAACAAAAAATTAATTATCCTTATTATTCTTAGTAATAATAATAATAAATGTATCATTGCAATTATTAATTATCAATTATATATTATTGATTTTTAGCATATTATATGTATATATATTACCAAGTTGAATAAAAATATTATTATTATTATTACTATATGATTTCTATTATATATAATTTTGCGTTATGGACCACACTGATATTACTGTATGCACTAAATTTTCCAAAATATTTGCTGTGAGAGAGTCACCCCTTGCTGGCATGAGAGCGACACAGCAAGAGACTGAATGATTAGTTAAACAATCAGATGACCGTATTGGACTGGATATCAGTGTAATGTTTGGGGTGAGGTTTTTATACTATATGTGCTGCTCTCTACCCCTCCCAGTTTACAAACTGATAGGAACACCTTTCCCAAGAAAGGATTAAGGTACATCTATTTGATCTAAAATCAACTAGTACTGCATTGCAATGTAAGATGGTTCTGACCCACGTATGTTATGCTTTCTTCCGCAGTCGCTATGGCAGCGGCCAATCAGAGGGAGAAGTGAGGGAACGCCGTCATTCCCACACGATCACGAGCATGACGGATTCGGAGAGCCCACCACAGCTGCCCTCGCCGACACACGTGACGCAGCCCTTCCTGGGAAAAACACCGCCGACCAACGTGGGTGAGTGAAGTCAAACACTTCTCAGGTGTGAGATTTTACAGCAGATGCACATAACTGAGATCAGCCATCTTCAATAATGAAATGACTAGTGGTCGATCGATATGGGTTTTTTGACAGCCGATGACGATATCTTGGAAAGCAGGGTGGCCTATGGCCGATATAATTTTATTTATTTTAATTAATATTTAAGAAATTTGAAATAATTTGAAAATGGATTAAAAATAATTGTGTAAAATAAACATACTTATACTTTAGAAGACAAAGCATTTTTCACAAATAAATATTTAATAAAAATCTAATTGAATAGGAAGTAAACACTGTAACCAACAGGGCACTCAGTATTCTGGGAAGTTTGTGTGCATTGGGAATCATATAGGCCTATATATATTTTTTTTTTTTCAAATAAAGCCAAGGTAACACTCATTTTACATACAGCACACAATGAAAATGACATGAATATGACAGTGGGCAAATGCATAAAGCGCAGCATAATTTGAAATCACGAGTTTAGTTTGTCGATCGCGCGTCTCCAGTCAAGCAGAACTCTCCTCCTGTCCTCATTCAATTTGCACAGACCGACCGTCACGCAAAGAACACGCGATCATGCAGGATACAAATGCACACTTCACAAGATCTCAACTAGATTCGACAAAGTCTGCAAGGTTTGTGAAATTAAATGTTCATTAGTCATTCAAAGATTTGTTTAAATGATATTAATGTGTATTTGCTGAATGCTGACGGCAAACAAGAAAGTATTATAATGTTTGCCTTTCTATTACTAATAATATTAAAGCAATCGTTATAATACTTTTTTGTATACATTTTAATTCATTTGTTTAACAGTTCTATCTGATTATTAGATAGAACTGAACGACGACAGTGAACAAGAGGGAGAATGTGAGCACTGTGTGTTAAGGCGCTGCAATCTCAGCGCCGTCAAAATAAAAGTCCTGCCTCAAACACATCGGCCAAACAGAAAAACTTATCGGCCAATGCCGATATTTGAAAAAAGCCAAATATCGGCCAATATATCGGCATTGGCGATATATCGGTCGACCACTAGAAATGACGCTCTCTCTCTCTCTGCAGTGGCACCAATCCCGAGTTCAGGCTCCGGTTCCCAGATCACACGCTCCAACAGCATCCCGGCGAATGACATGGGCTACGAGCTGTACGGCACATCTCCTCTGGGCAGCTCTCTGTCTCTGGCCGACCGACCAAAGAGCATGATGAGATCCGGATCCTTCAGAGAGCCGAGTGAAGACGGTGAGCCATGGAGAATGTTCAGGAACCTGCTCTAACCTAGCCTACTCTTTGATTTGATGCAACATGCTTAAATGCTTTATTTTGCTAGTGTTCAAATGCAGATAACAACTCAGACTAACCTTAATGTGTTATCTGTTGCTTTTCATGGAGAGTAGAGAGTTTTAATATAACTATAACTTTTCTGTCTTTTAGTGTTTTCTGGTTCAAGAATTTGATGTAGTTTGATCTCATTTTTACTGATAGCTCAATAGCAGTATTGTTTTAGTATTACTTGTATACTTTTATAGTATTTATTCATATTTGAATTAGCTTTTATTTTTAGAATTTAGATTATTTTTTTTGTTGCAGTTCTAGTTTAGTTTAATATTTTTCATACTTAAACTACGGCTACAATTTATTTTAAGGTGTCCTTGTTGCAGTGTAGTTCTACATTTAAGTACTGAGTAATAGTAATTAACTATCATCTTAAATGTTTCTATTTAACATAATTTTTTTCCAGTTCATTTTAGTAGTTCAAATTAAAGTTAGTTAGTTGCCAAAGAATTATTTAGTTGTTTTTTAGGTTTTTCATTGGATATTTGTATTTCATTTCAGCTTTAATTTCAATTGGTGAAAAAACATTTTAGTCAACAACACTGCTTCATGGCCAAAGAAGATATCTAATAAATACTTGAAAATGAAATGGAAACTTAGCCTATTTCCTATCGTAATGCACATTCCTTGTCTTATTTTGTATAATTCATCAGTGCATGTTATTCTATTCAGCAATCAGGTATAGACGGACATCAGTCAAGTCACTACCTATCTTTTCATGTTAAATATCTTTATTCTTTATTATCTTTATTTCATTTAGAAATAGACCATATTATACAAATAAAATTGGTTGCAAGCAGTTTCTTGTTGACTTCAGTTATAAAGCAATATGTAGCTATGAAACTATGGCTCTATCCTGTATTTGTGTGTAATTTTGCTCTCTTTCTCTCAGTTCATGGATCTGTGCTGTCTCTGGCCTCAAATGCCTCATCCAACTATTCATCGGTGAGTAGAAACTGATGTAGCATGTTAAAATTCGGTTGGTTTCTGTATTTGAATGGTTTTTGTATATGACTGACAGTGAATAGAACACAGAATCTGCTACAGTCGGCTCTTTATTTCCTGAAATTTCTCTTAACAACCAGCCTTTTTTCTCTGTTTCGTGTCCTTGCTCGCTCTTTCTTGGTCTTTATCACCATTTCTGTATCATGCACTCTAAGACTGAAGAGAGAATGCAAGGAGAGGTAAGAATTTTCTCATGACAGCTTGTCAGCTTCTCTTTATCCTTTGCTTCCTCTTATATTCTGCTATTGCTCAAGAAAAAACAAAACATTCATATTCACTTTTGATAGCAACTCATTCTGCACGATAAATGACACCTAAACAACCAACTATAGTTATTTTTTATGTGACATCATTGCTACTCTAATTGCATTATAGTTAAATGTTAAACCAATTGCTGACCTGTGTTTTGAAAATACCTTGGATTTTTAATGTTTCTAACTCATTCTACCATCTCAGCAAATCCGGATACTGAGGCGTGAGCTGGAGTCATCTCACGATAAAGTGACCAGTCTGACCAACCAACTCTCAGCAAATGTACGTGCAAAACATCACTGCATATTCACAACTGCAGATTTAAAATTGTTATTTTATTGGTATTATTTTAGAGTGATGCATTTCATAATTTCACAATTCATAATTGCATATGATATATATTTATTAATGACATTTCATCATTTTATTTTGTTATTTTGATTGTTTTGATTTAATATTTGTTATTTAATTGTATATCATACAAATAGCATGTTTGTGTCATAGTAGCTTTAAGCAAACGTCTTCATACTTAAAAGTCCATAATATGTTGTCAGAGACACACACGGTCACGTCTATGCCTTCGCCAGCATTTCTACATTCTGACACTTTTCTCGACTTTTCAGTCATCATTGCTTGTTTCCCAGGATTATTAATTAAATAATGAGTGTTGCCATGTAAAGTTGATTATTGTAATTTACAATATTTCTAGTGTTTTAAATCCAGATCACTTCTCACTGCAAGTTCCCACTAACCCCAGCTGCCTTCAGCTCACCCTGCACTGATCTGCTGCTTCAACACAGCTGGCTTCAGCAATACACTCGCACACTGTGATGACTGTCGAGTCTGGATGGGATTAGATTTCCCAGAGGAGTTTGTGTGATTCGGACAGTATTAAAGGGCACCTATTATGTAAAATTCACTTTTGCATGTTGTTTGAAAAAAAATGTGTGTTGGCAGTGTGTGTACAGTACACAACCACCCTATAATGATAAAAATCCACCCGCTCCTTTTTTTCAATCCCCATAAATTATAAGCAGTGTCTCTGTTTGCAGAATCCGTAAAATGTGATGTCACATTTTACAGGCCCCGTCCACGGCTGTTCACGGACACTACCGTATTAGCAGTGAGCCACACACAATCCACCATGTTTATCTCCACACTAGAGCATTTAAAAGCAGCCTTCAAATAAGAAAAATGTCTTATTAAAGCTATAGAAGTTATTCAATCAAGAGCAGTGAGTGATTTTCTGCTTTTATTTTATTGTTTGGGTCATATTATCTGCATAGACGGCTGTATCTAATATAAACATACGATTTCTTTCCCAGCTGTTTATGTTCACAGACATAACCGACTGTGTTTTTGTAACTTATGTGTGTTTTTAACATAAACTTGTATGTATTTGACAGTTTAAGCGCAATAAGACATGAAAGAGAACTTAGTTTAGCACTCACATACCGTGTGACAGCCGCTTTCTGTGCCTGTGCTTCGGATGTGTGTGCTTAGAAAACACTATATCAGAAGTTTAAACTAATGCGGCTTTAAAACGCATGATTTCAGCATTATAGACATGATAATCAAAACCAAACAGATGTTTTTTGGCAGAGTATCTGAGACGAGCTGTAAAGGCACAGCCCTATTCTGAAAAAGGGGGCGGGGAGAACGAAAACAGTGTGTTTCTGCTTCCACTCAAAATAGGCATTTTCAGAATGATACTGTATAATAAATGATCTGTGGGGTGTTTTGAGCTGGAACCTCAGACACATTCTGGGGACACCTGAGACTTATATTACATCTTGTAAAAAGGAGCATAATAGGTGCACTTTAAAATCACTAATTCTATAAAACACAATTTTACCTAATCACCTCAGGGAAAAGTATTCCTGTCTGAGTAGGGATCTACAGTACAGTGTGTTTTATATGGGTGGAAACAAAAGTGCCCTCATAATCATCTCCAGAGGGGCTTTAATGAAACATTTTAATTTCTGATGCTGATCCCAGTGCATATATGAATGTGTGTGTGTGTGTGTGTGTGTATGGGATGGAGGGTTGTGGCCCTATAGTCCTAACAGCACTGTCCCTCTCTCCCTGGCTGATGCCCTGTCCCGGCCTCTGATGACTGACTGATGCCTGGGGTTGCTGGCTGTTGCAGGCAGGCCAGGTTTGTTGGACTGTCACTCGCAGCCCCGTCCGTCGCTGTTGCATGTGTCCCCCCGCCCTCAGTGTGGCGCTGACTGATGATGTGGAGTGGAAGTCATTTATGTTTGCTCTGTGGCTTTCAGGTGTCATCTGGCTGGGTGTTGATGATGTCATAGAGTTGATGTTGGGTGCTGTATGAGGGAGCCACAACTGCAAACACTGACATAGTTGTGAATGTGCACTAATTGAGGATTGCTTTTTTATCTGAACAAACCCTTAGCCCAAATTACTTAATTCTGTGTGTAACTTGTATCGCAAAATTTGTGCTATGCCCTGGAAACCACCCAAAACAACTTAGCAACTACCCAAAACATCCTTGAAACACTTGCAATCCCATAGCAACCACCCTAGCAACTCCTTAACAACCACCAAGAACACCCTACCAACCATGTAACAACAGCCATAGCAGCCAATCCGAACACCATAGGAACTGCAAAGGAACGTGATAAAAACACTTTAGCAAATGCATAGCAACACTACTGTATCAACTACTGAGAATACCTACGCAACACCCTAGCAACCACCCAAAGCCATTGAAATATCATAGCAACCACCTTAGTAACTACCTAGCAACCACCCAAACACATTTGAAACCACTTCGCAATCGCAAAGAAACCTGCTGGAATCATCCACAACATCCTAACAACCACTTAGCAACCACTGAGCTGGCAGTAAACACATAGCCCTAGTAACCACATAGCAATGCCTTGGCAACTATCCATAACACCCTAACAACCACTTAGAACACCCTAGAAACTCCATGGCAAATCCAATGTACTGATAAACACTGAGAACACCTTAGCAACCGCATATAAATGCCCTAGCAACCACTCAGAACACCCTAGCAGCTGCATAGTAATGGTATAAAAAACATTCAGAACACTTTAGCAAATGCATAGGAAAACACTAATGCACTAGAAACCACATTACAATGACCTGGCAACCATCCATCACACCCTAGCAAATGCATAACAAACCTTTAGCAACCATTTAGCAACATTCTGCAGCAACTGCCTAGCAACACACTAATAATCACTCTATAAAAACTTTAGCAACCACATAGAAACACCCTGACAAGCACTGAGAGCACACCTCTGGAAACCACCTAGCAACACACCAATAATCATTCAGAACACCTTAGCAACCACTGAGAACACACTTCTGGAAACCACCCAACAGATCACCTTAGCAACCACATAAAAAAACCCTGGCAACCACTGAGAAACAGGTACACCTTTGGCAACACACCAGTAACCACTTAGAACACCTTAGCAACCAAATAAAAACACCCTGGCAACCACCTAGCAACACTCAAATAACCACTCAGGACACCTTAGCAACCACATAGAAACACTCTGGCAACCACCCACAGCAGCCTAGCGTCACGGTGGCGTTTTTCTTCAGGGAATGTGTGTGTAGTTGCGTATGTGATGCACTAGCATGCTCTGCTGGAGTCACAGTCTCTACTGGTTTATTCCATCATCTCTCTTTCACACACACTCTCTCCAGTAGCGTGTGTGTCGTCACATGGCAACTTCATGGTTTTGTCCTTTCCAGCCTGCAGGTCGTCCTCTGTTCACCCTCTATTCATCCATCCATCCATCCATTTCCACAGCTGTTCTCGATTCCCGTCCTTTCCCGTCGCTCTTTCCCAGTCCAGATGGAGAAACACATGAGAGTGTGTGTGTGTGTGTGTGTGTGTGTGTGTGTGTGTGTGTAATGATCAGTAGTGTATGTCAGACACTAACCTGCACCTATCTATCCTGTGTCTGCAGGCTAACCTGGTGGCGGCGTTTGAGCAGAGTCTGGCCCTCATGACGGCGCGCCTGCAGAGTCTGTCAGTCACTTCTGAGCAGAAGGGTATATATATATACATGCATGCATACATACACACATTCACACACACACATATATATATATATATGTGTGTGTGTATACAGTATATTTACACATACATGTATAAATCAAATATATACAATTATTTAAAAAATGTAATTAATGTATAAATATAATAGAATTTAATGTATACAAAAATGTTTTCAACATGAATAATCATCAGAAATGTTTCATGAGCAAATCAGCATATCTGGATGATTTCTGAAGATCATGTGACACTGAAGACTGGAGTAATGCTGAAAATTCAGATTTGATCACAGCAATAAATTACATTTTACAAAATATTCAAATGCAAATCAGTTATTTTAAATTTCATTCTTCTGGCTTCTTTCAAAAACTGGTTATACGCAAATTGACTGTTATTAGAATTTTAAATACTAAACCGTTTAATCTGTGAAGTAATGTGAACACTGTAAGTTTGGTTTCTGTGTACTTTCATCAGTAGTAAGTCACAGGGATGCACAAAACACACGAATGGCACCATTTCATTAAAACTGACACCAAAAACAGCCAGAAAAAGGCACTTGTGTTAGGTTTTAACAATGAAGTTTCATGGTTTGTTTGTGAAGAGTTTTCTTTTCAACAGTGGAATCAGACATGTTCGTGTTTTAACATTTAACATTATCATTTCAGGATTCTGAGCTACAGGACATGAAGGAAACCATAGAAGTCCTAAAGGTCAAGAACACAGAAGCCCAGTCCATCATTCAAGGGGCCCTCAATGTCCCCGAAACCACACCCAAAGGTTTTTTTTTTAATATGTACATTTATTCCTTTTTGTGCATAAGGCTTTCTTCATGGTTTTTAGACTTTTTTTTAGACTTGATGGAAGTGCGTGCTAAATAAACACTGATTTCCCCCTCAGAGTTGCAGATCGACCGGCAGAACTCGTCAGAGAGCATCTCCAGTCTGAACAGCATCACCAGTCACTCCAGCGCCGGCAGCCTGAAGGAACAGGAGGCCAAGAAGAAGAAGAAGAAGAGCTGGGTGAGGATGGGAACAGTTTTAGATGGTTTAATCTTGGGTTCAGGCTGGTCCAGGCTGCTCGTTTAGCTGATCTAATATGTGTAATGTAGATGGTCTGTTTCAGTGTTGTGATTAAGTATGACTGTGATCTCTTCCCTACGCTTCCCTGCTCCCTATTTCACAGGTCTATGAGGTGAGCCCATCCACATCCATAACAATCACAGCATACTTGAAACTTCTGAAGAAACAATCAATATCTTCTTTGCCATTATATTATGTGGTCAAAAACTCAGTCAATAAGTCTCAGCAAATTAAAATTGTACAGTATAGTCTGAAATGGATGCTTTCAGGTTTAGAAGCTGATGCATTTCAAGGATGATTTTGTGTTTCATGCAATGCAATATACTGTACAATATATTAATAGACATATTGACTGAAAAATTAATGTAACACATGATGTTCCAGGTGTCCTAGTACTCTCCATCATTTCATGCATGCTTTAACTGTTTGATATGTGCTTTGTGATTAATACTGTCATAACTAATGCCTGAGATAAGCATTATATTATGAAACTTTACAGGGTGAGCACCATATTTAATTTAACGTGTTAATGAACTATTTTTGATACACTTATAGTATTTCTTCATTTTTGAATTAGCATTTGTTGTTATACTTTTCAGTTAATTTAATTTATAATTAATTTCTTATTTTATTTTATTTGAGTAATTTTGTTATGTGCCTTTCTCATTTTTATTAGTTGTTGGGGTTTTAATATTTCTATATAGCTTTAATTTATTATTATTTCAGTGTTATTTTTAGGGTTTTAATACTTCAGCTTATTCAGTTTCTTTCAGTTAACTGCCAAAGCAACATGTCCAATTTTATTTTAAGTTTAAATTTCATTTAATGTTTATATTTTATTTTATATTTCATATATTATCTATATATTATATATTATCATTCGTTACATTGTACTACCAATGCCAATTGAATGCTTTGCTTGAAAATTATGAAGCTTGTTGGATCATTTTAGCTACAATTCATTGTTAAGATGTGCCATCACAAACACATCAAATCATACTGTGTATGCCTCCACTGTGATTGTGTTTTGCTGTTTGCTGCCATTATGAATCCAAACCATCTATACTAACACTGTGAATTCATACTTGTTTGTAAGACTCTCAATATGAAGTAGTCTTTAGTTGAGCGTTGACCCTCATTTCTGCTCTACATATAGCTGAGGAGCTCCTTCAACAAGGCCTTCAGTAAAAAGGGATCCAAAGCACCATACGCAGATATAGAGGAGATCGCAACGCCGGTCACATCTGCCCCGTCTTCACCCAAAATCCAACATCATGTGGATAACGCCTCCGCAAAGGCCTCGACTTCAACATGGGGGTAGGAAATGCAATTGTTTATGTTCTTCACAAGATGATTTAAATTATTCAGCGTCCACCTTTCATGGTTGTATGTTTGATGTTGGTATTTACGGCAGATCGTGCGAGGGCCGTGAGGACACTGAGCACGAAGAGAAAGGGGTGTCAGAGTTACGCTCGGAACTGTGGGAGAAAGAGCGCAAGCTGACGGACATCCGTTTGGAGGCGCTGAGCTCCGCCCATCAGCTGGAGCAGCTGCAGGAGGCCATGACCAACATGCAGGTGTGTGTGTGTTTGAGAGACACTGTACAGGTGAATACAAATTCATGAGCGGGCTTATATTTGACTGTAAAACTGATTTCACGCCTCAGATTTTGATTGGTCGTCTACATGAGGGTTTTGTGAAATTGATTTTGGCTGCAAATAAAAATATGTAAAATTAAATTAACTAAATAATAATAATACATTTAAATTATAATGAATATATTAAAATGTATTATTATTGTTATTATTATTATATTGGTGTACTGGTTAGTTATGAATAATACAAAAAAAATAAATAATTGCAAGTGATATATTTAAATATATTATTATTATATTAATATGTACAATTTAATTAATAATAACAGTAATCAAAAAATTATTTCAAATTCTTCTGTATGTGTTTAAATTATTACTTTTGTTATTGTTATTATTTAGGTGTACTGGTTAGTTATTAATAATATAAATAATAATTTTAAACAATTGTAATTGTAATAAAATAAAATGTGCACAACTAAATTAATAATAACAATCATTTTAAATTATTTTAAATTATACAGTATATATTTAAATTTAAAATAATTATTATTTTTTATTGTTATATCGGTGTTATATAGGTGTTAGTTATTAACAATACAAATTATTTTAAATTTATTGTTATTGTATTATTGTTGTTGTTGTTGTTATCTAAATATGTATAATTTATTTAATACTTATCATTTTAAAATATTTAAAATTATATGATATATATGTATATATATATATATATATATATAAATTATTATTATTATTATTTAGGCACACTGGTTAATAATAATAATGAAATTGACATTAAATGTGTAATACTTGGGTTTCTTCATTTCTTCATTTAAATCCCTTAACAAATGCATTGACAGATGACGGTGGAAAACCTGAAGGCGGAGAATAACCAGCTGAAGACGAGTGGCCCCTCCTCCAGACCGCCGAGCTCCACCTCCCAGTCCTCTGGGCTCGGTTCATTGGGCGTCTCATCACCATGGCAATCGGTGTCGTCTTTCGGCAAAACCGGCATGGGACAAAATGAGCCTTACCCAGGTCACACATTTACACACAGAGATTTCATGCATAAAATGTGGAGTTCTCACATCCAAACGCTCTTGAATTCTACACTTTCTCACTGTGGTTTCTGTTCGTCTCTCACAGATGTCTTTCAAAGCCCCACCACGACGTTGCAGAAGGACGAAAGTCTCGTCAGAGTGTTGGTTCGCATACCCAATCAGCACCTATTCAAAGACGTGAGTGCTTTACACCACCATCTTCATCCTGATGAGTCAGCTGATCAAACGGATAGTTCTGATTCTAAACTCTGACTTGTATTATTTTTATTCAGTATATTATATATATTAGCCTATTTATAAATATTTTGAATTAGCTTTTATTTTTATGTTTTACATATATTACATTTACATATTATACTCCAACTTAAAATTATTTTATTTCAGTTACTCGTCAAGACTGTTTTTAAGTTTTTTTTTTTATGTAATATTTGTTTTATTTCAGCTATATTTAAGTTAACAAAAATATTATTAAATTATACCGTTTTATATTTTTTTATTTATATTGTTGTTTGTTATATTTGTAATATTTTAAAATAATCTTTAATAAAACAAAGAAAATATTACTTTTTAATAATAACTTTTTTATATTGAAAAATTAAAATGAATATTGAATGTAATTAAAAAAATAATAATTTGAATAATTAATTGTAATTTATATGTTGTTTCACAACTACAAAAAACCTGATCTACTTTACATTTTTAAAGCTCATTTGAAAGTGTCTCATTCATAGGAGGTGAAACAGCTGGAGTTTTTCATTGGCACGGTTAAAATCAGCGGACAGACTGAGTGGTTTTCTCTGGACTCTGTAGTTATCCAGGCTTTTAAAGTAAGTGCCCTCTGCAGTCTTCTGAGGGACAGAAACATCCACACATTTAGACACAAAATAAATCACACTTTGAGAATGTGCTGTCACCGTGCGTCTGTAGGAGTATTTAGCGGTGGTGGACCCCGGCTCCAGTCTCGGTCTCTCTCAGGACTCCATCTACAGCTACAGCCTAAGCCATGTGAAGAGGGTTCTGGGAGCGCAGCCGCACGAGACGAATCCTGTGCGCCTCTACAGCAAAGGCTCCTCCTGCATCAGCGTGATTTACATTTTTAGGTATAATATGGTTTGTCCTAGTTAAGTATTTATATAATGTATAATATCTATTCTACATCATATAAATACTATTATACCTAGAAATATATATCACAATTATGTAGTACTCCAACTTAAACTTATTTTATTTCAGTTACTCGTCAAGACTATATTTTTGTTTACGTTTTTACGTTTTTTTAATCTATTCTTTGTTTTATTTTATTTCAGCTAACAAAAACAATTATTATTAAATGTAACCATTTTATATATTTAATTTATATTGTTGTTTGTTGTATTTTTAAATAATGTTGAATAAAATAAAGAAAATATTAATATTTGTAATAATATTTAAGTAATACTTGTTTATATTTAAAAATTAAAATGAAATATTGAATGTAATTATTTATATAAATGTTGTTTTTACAACTATAAACAACCTTCTGATCTGCTGTAACTTTTGAAAATCAAATGTCTCATTGATAGGAGGTGAAACAGCTGGAGTTTTTAATTGGCACGGTTAAAATGAGCGGACGGACAGACTGGTTTGCTCTGGACTCTGCAGTTATCCAGGCTTTTAAAGTGAGTGCCGTCTGCAGTCTTCTGAGGGACAGAAACATCCACACATTTAGACCCGAAATCAAACGTCTGAAATGCTTTGAGAGTGTGTAAAGCTCTTCTCCTGTCACGGTGCGTCTGTAGGAGTATTTAGCGGTGGTGGACCCCGGCTCCAGTCTCGGTCTCTCTCAGGACTCCATCTACAGCTACAGCCTAAGCCATGTGAAGAGGGTTCTGGGAGCGCAGCCGCACGAGACGAATCCTGTGCGCCTCTACAGCAAAGGCTCCTCCTGCATCAGCGTGACTCTGAAAGGTCAGTGTGTTGAGGCTGCTGGATAACAGTGGAACCGTACATGAACATGTCCAACTCCAATCTTGTACTGTAGGTATGAGTCACCTCAAGCCATACACTTAATACTGTTTAATGAACACAACTGAAATGTGAACATGTCGTTATATATAAATATAATATTTATTTTATTTTTAGTCATTTTAGTACTTCAAATAAAACTATTATTATTATTATTATTATTAGATGCACTGGTTAATGCTACTACTACTACTACTAATAATATTACTTTTACATATTTTATATTATTATTTTTTATTTATTATTATATTATTTTTATTTCTATATTTTACATGAAATTAATGCTTAATTGTGGACAATATTATGCTTTATTTCCCGCATCTGAAATTCCTTCCTTTTGCAGTTACAATTTCTAACAGCGCTCAAACACTTTCAAGTTGTTTTACTGACCGTAAGCTAGTAAATGCTCTGACACAACTTTTCAGTATTTTTCCATATAAACTGTAAGCCATTATTTTCAGATTTCCATCTTCAATAACCGTCAACAAACAATGCTAACACCCACAGGCAGCGCTGCAGTGTGATTGAGGTATTTTCATAACTCAAATCCCCAGAGAAGAGCAATATAGCGCTAATGTTTCTGACTGTAACGGCAGCCAGCAGGAGGTGTGATTAAACAGCAGATCCACAATCCCATCATTCCTGAGCTCTCAGTCTGATATATGACCCAGGGAATCGGGGCCGTTACCCAGACTCCTCTGGGCTTGGTCTAGGTGTTATTTTAAGCACAGGCTGCAATTCAGAGCTGTTTATTGAGGTGGTGTGATGCTATAGACCACCCAGACTAAAGAAAAAACACTAATTTGCCTATTCTCTCTCTCAAAGAAGAAGAAAATGTGTGTTCCCTCTATTCTGGGTGCAATTTCTTCCTGTACTGCATTTAAAAAATACTTTACATACACTCTTAAGATTTAAAAAATAGCCTACATATCTTTAATCAGAAGCATTAAAACATGTCTTACAGATTAATAGTTACATTAGTCATGGTTACATTATCATTATCAGTCTGAATAGGGTGATATTATAAGCATATAATGCAATGGTGTATTTTTTCCCATTGATACTGTACATTTAACTATTATTTCTATTGCACATTATATTGTTTTGATGCTTGATGTCACTTGTGAAATTGAAAACAGCATGCAAAATTTTTGATTGATCAAGAATCAAGCAAAAAATATAATTATGATAATCAACATAGCAGCTATAATAATAAAAAAGTGGTTATTTGTTTGAGCCAAAGGGTTCCTTGATTTTTACAGTGGATAAAATTGTATTTATATTTATATACATTGTGGTTATTTCTAATATAGATTTAATAATATAAATTTAAGCATAAAAATTATATCTTTAAAGCTTGTTAATATTCCTACACACACACATATATATATATATAGGGGTTATTCTACTACTGTATATTAAAAAGTCACAATAAACCTAGCTTACTATTGAAACTCAGCAAAGTGCTTGTAAATGTCAGTCATTTGTTGCTTTGGATAAAAGCATCTATAAGACTAGTTAATGTAAATGTATTGTAAAACATGTTATCTGTATTGTACTGTTCCCCTGAATGCAGGACTGAAGGAGAAGTGTGTGGACGTTCTGGTGTTTGAGTCGCTCATCCCCAAGCCCATGATGCAGCATTACATCAGTCTGCTGCTCAAGCACCGGCGCTTGATCTTATCGGGCCCCAGCGGCACAGGGAAGACCTACCTCACCAACCGCCTTGCCGAGTACCTGGTGGAGCGCAGCGCTCGAGAGGTTACACCCGCCATCACCACCACCTTCAACATGCACCGCCAGTCCTGCAAGGTACACAGACAAGATATTCACATTCAGAGATCTTATTTTTATTAGATTAGAACACAACTTGAACTGAATTGAGCTGGATAACGGCTCTTTGATCTTCTGTAGAGCTTTTTTACAGCTGAAATTGAAGTCATTTTACAACTGATGAACTTTGATGACACTGTTATTGAACTAAATTGAATCAACATTGAACTAAATTGAGCTGAATAATGAAAAGCTTTATATTTCAGATAAATGCTGTTCTTTTGAACTGTCTGTTTATTGTAGAATCCTGAAAAAAGTTTTCAGCATCAATAATAATCACAAATGTTTCTTAAGCAACAAATTAGCATATTAGAAGGATCATGTGACACTTAAGACTGCAGTAATGATGCTGAAAATTCAGTGTTGCGTCACAGGAATAAATTACAATTAAAAATATATTCAAATGCAAAACAGTTATTTGAACTTGTAAAAAATATTTCACAATGTTACTGTTTTTGCTGTATTTTGGATAAAATAAATGCAGGCTTGGTGAGCAGATATCATTTATAATTATATTAAAAACAAATATTAATATATTTTGTAATATACATAAATAACAAAACACTTAAACCATAATGAACCCCTGTCTTGCTCTTGAAGCTTGCCATTGTGAGTAGTGAGACTTACAGTATGATTCAAATTATATCTGAATCAAATTTGTTTCATAATTGATAAACTTTGCAAAATTGACAGTGTTATTGAACTAAATTAAATTAACACTGAACTGAATTGAGCTGCAAAATCACACTGTTGTCTTCTGTAGAGCTGAATATTGTGCCAATTTCTATTATTAGAAGACATTATTATAAAGGTTATTATAAAGATAGATTATTATAAAGATATCATTTTTTAAATGAGCAATACACAATTGTCATAAATGAATTGTTAAATGAATTATGACACTGTTGTCTTCTGTACAGCTAATTTACAGCTGAAATTTATTTTATTTATTTTTTTTGCAATTAATAATTTTGTATTTTGCAAAATTGCCACTGTTATTTTCTTGTTTGTTACTGTGAATCTGCTTTAAAACAGTGTTGCATAAAGTGCTATATAAATAAATGTGATTCGACTTGACCTGACGTAACCTCTGACTGTTTTTGTCTTTTTATCCCAACAGGACCTTCAGCTCTATCTGGCCAATCTGGCCAATCAGACCGATCGGGAGAGCAGCACAGCTGAGATCCCGCTGGTTGTCATCTTGGATGATGTGCATGATGCAACATCTCTCAGTGAACTTGTTAATGGTGCTTTAACCTGTAAATATCATAAATGGTGAGTCTAGGAAAGTCTACACCAAAAATGACAAGTGGGTTTCCCAGTCATCTTAAAGGTGTCAAGAGCTGTTTTGTTTCTCTTTCTCAGTCCATATATAATAGGGACAACCAATCAGCCAGTGAAGATGACCCCTAACCATGGCCTACACCTCAGCTTCAGGTTGGTCAGTGCTAACATACACAAGGTCCTTTTAGCTTCCTGTCGAGTGTCAGTGAGGAACAGCTGGGACGTGTTGCCCCTCCTGCTTTTGTTTTCATTGTCGTTTTGGGTGACACTAACATGTGCTTGCCTTTTCACTCCCTATATACTGCAAAAGGATGCCTAATTTTCATATTTTATAGTGTTCAAATTTACTGTATGGCCTAACTCACATTTTCAACAAATGACAAACCACAATTCTAAGCACAGAAGTGCTAGTTTTCGCTCGTCTCTTTTTTCAAACATAAAATATAACAAATATAAAATAATGTCACTATAAATAAAAGTAACATGTCCATTTGGTCATTTATTTGACAAGTAATCATGATAAGCAGGGTAATATACAGTCAGCTGGTCATTATTGCAAAAAAAAAAAAAAAAGCTCTTCAGGATAATATAAGACCTTCATCAATGTGTTTGGGGTTTATTTTTACACAATGACTGGCTGACTGTACATTAACTTTTATATTTTTACACACATTTATGATATAATAGGTTTTAATGTTAGCGAAAGAGATATACACAGATTTGCTGAAATTAATATTGTTTGTGAAATATTTACTCAAACAATTTAAATGTAGTTTATTCCTGTGATCAAATCATTATCAGTCTTCAGTGTCACATGATCCTTCAGAAATTATTCTAATATGCTGATTTGTTGCTTAAGAAGCGTTTCTTCTTTTTGTTGAAAACAGTTGCTCTTTACTGTTTTTGTGGACATCTCGGTTTTTCAGGATTTTGTGATGAATAGAAAGTACAACAGAACAGCATTTACTTACAATAGAATTTTTGGGCACATTATAAATGCCTTTACTCTCACTTTTGATTAATTTAATGCATCCTTGCTGGATAAAACTATTAATTAAAAAAATATATAAAAATACTGACCCCTTTTTGAATGGTCCTCTATTTATCAGTTTTCATATTTGTTTTACATGTTTCCTCTATACAGGATGGTGATGTTTTCCAATAACGTCGAACCAGCAAACGGATTCCTGGTACGTTACCTGCACAGAAAGCTAATGGAGGCTGAAGATCCCAGGAGCGTGAAGAATGAAGATCTGCTGCGGGTGCTGGACTGGGTGCCCAGACTCTGGTACCACCTTCACACCTTCCTGGAGAAACACAGCACCTCTGATTTCCTCATTGGTAATTTTCATTTTTACATCGGCACCATATTGGATAAGAATGAGGAGGCATTTTTTTAAATAACAAGCTTGATGTGCCTAATTCAGGGAGTATTTCATCTATGTGTGTCCAATCTGTGTTGCCGTAGGTCCCTGCTTCTTCTTGTCCTGTCCAGTAACTGTAGAGGAATTCCGCACGTGGTTTATCGATCTTTGGAATCACTCAATCATCCCGTACCTGCAGGAAGGAGCCAAAGATGGCATTAAGGTGGGTCAAAGTATCCCAAACTTGAAGATAAATTTAACCTGTCGGTCAGAATGCCGCTTCCTAACTGTTCAAGTGAGCAGTTTTTGGTTGAATCAGTGTAAATATGTGTGTCTGCAGGTTCACGGGCAGAAGTCGGTGTGGGAGGATCCGGTGGAGTGGGTCAGAGGATCTCTGCCCTGGCCGTCTGCTCAGCAAGACCAGGCCAAACTCTTCCACCTGCCTCCCCCGAGCACAGGCCCCGGCAGCCCCAGCCAGCCAGGAGACGATCGGCCACATAAAGAGACGCCGCCCAGCTCCGTCGAGTCAGATCCACTGGTCAGTGTGTGGATTAGGGCTGTCAGCATTAATAAAAGAATTTATTTAAATCTATACATTTTCTGTATATATACATTATATATTAATCGTGATTAATCGCATCCAAAAGAAAAGTTTTTGTTTACATAATATATGTGTGTGTACTGTGTATATTTATTGTGCATATATATAAAAACACATACAGCATATATTTTGAAAATATTTACATGTATATTCATGTATATATTTATATTCATATAAATGATATCATATATAAATATATGCATTATAATTCAAGACAGAAAAAAACACTAAGCAGTCTAATTTTGTCACGAATAGGCTGGGATTTATGAGTTATTCGTACAGGCTTAAAGCTAATTAACCTACATAAATCACAAAGACGTTGCCAATATTACATGACGTCTAAACCACTTTTCTTGACACACATTTACACACTTTCAACTTTTTTTTGAGCATGGTTTAAACTTCTTAAAGTTTATTCATAAACAGTGGTTTTAAATGCTTTTATGATTACATGTTATACAGCTGGCCTGTTTTTAATAACTAAAAAGAAAATTATGTATTTTAAGTAGTGCTGTCAATACAGCATATATTTTGAAAATATTTACATGTATATATTTATATTCATATAAATGATATCATATATAAATATATTTAATATATAAACGGAACATATTTTTCTTAAATATATACATGCATGGCATGTGTGTATAAATATATACACAGTATATAATAAATATACACAGTACACATATATTATTTAAACAAAGACTTTTATTTTGGATGCGATTAATCGCGATTAATCATTTGACAGCACTAACATATATATATATATATATATATATATATATATATATATTATACACTACTATAAATTACATA
>NW_015552615.1:1758029-1758604 GCF_001515605.1 Sinocyclocheilus anshuiensis | reverse complement strand
TTCATTTTTTTCATGTTTTGTTATGTTGCTGCCTTATGTTAAATTGCTTTAAATTACTTTTTTCCCCACATCACTCCATACTCCATACACCATAATGACAAAGCAAAAAAACAGGCTTTTAACATCTTTGCAAATTTATTAAAAACTTAAAGATTTGGAAAGGCGCATATGACTTAATAAAAGGTCTAACAGCTGAAAATGCATATCACAGCAAGATGAGGTCAAAATAACTGCCTGTAGAGCTCAGAAACATGATTGCATCAAACCACACATCTGGGGAAGAGTTCAGAAAAAATTATGCTGCATTGAAGGTTCACAGAATCACGTAGCCTCCATTATCCATAATGGAAGACATTTGGAACAACTAGAACTCTTCCTAGAGCTGGCCTCCTTGCCAAACTGAGGGCCTTGTCTATACTGGTGACCAAGAAGCTGATGGTCACTCTTGTTGAGCTCCATGATCATATATGCAGATGGGAGAAACCGAGAGAAGGACAAACACCACTGCAACACTCCACCGATCTGGGCTTTATGGCGGTGTGGCCAAACTCAATCCTCTCTTCAGTGAAGACACA
>NW_015552615.1:1738625-1757995 GCF_001515605.1 Sinocyclocheilus anshuiensis | reverse complement strand
ACTGCCTGTAGAAGAAGATCCTGATGGTCACTCTAGTTGAGCTCCATGATTATGTGGAGATTGGAGAAACCTACAGAAGGACAAACATCACTGCAACGCTCCACCAATCTGGGCTTTATGGTGGTGTGGCCAAACTCAATCCTCTCCTCAGTAAAGACACATGAAAACTCACTTGGAATTTGCAACAAAGCACCTAAAAAACTCTCAGATTGTGAGAAACAAGATTCTCTGGTCTGATGAACCTCAGTTCCAAGCATCGTGTTTGGAGGAAACCAGGCACTGCTCATCACCTGCAGAGTAGCATCCCAAAAGTAAAGTGTGCTGGTAGCAGCTGGGCTGCTTTTCAACGGCAGGGACTGAGGGACTCGTCAGAGTAGAAGAAAAGCTCAATGCACCAAAATACTAAGATAGCCTTAAAGAAAACCCAGTCCAGAGCTTTCAGAACCTCAGACTGGACAAAAGGTTCACCTTCCAACAGGACAACGACCCTAAGCACACAGCAAGAGTCAATTATAGACAACTCTGTGAATGTCCTTGAGTGGCCCAGCCAGAGCATGAGCTTGAACCCAATCAAATAATTCTGGAGAAACCTGAGAATGTGAGTCTGCCCCATCCAACCTGACAGAGCTTGAGAGGTGAAGAAGTGAGGTGAAGAATGGCAGATAACTGCCAAATGATGATGTGCAAATCTTGACGCATCATACCCAAAAGGACTTGAGGCTGTAAAGGTGCTTCAGCTAAGTACTGAGTTAAGGGTTTGAATACTTATGCAATGTACTTATTTCAGATTTTTTATTTCTAATAAACTTACGAAGTTGTGACAGTTCTGTTTTTGCATTGTCATTATGGTGTATGGAGTGTAGATTGATGTGAAAAAAAATTAATAACAAGCAGTTTAACATAAGGCTGCAACATAACAAAACGTGAAATAAATGAAGGGGTATGAATACTCTCGCAAGGCACTGTATATATATATATATATATATATATATATACTGTAACTAGATATGTCTAACTAAATATTCAGATTTACATTTATATGTTCATATTTGTATCTGTACTTAATATGAAGCAATTCGTTCTTGACCATTTTAATAGACTTTACTCATTAAAATTTGATGTATTTTTTATAACATACATTTTTATCAGAACCACAAGTATTTTTGTGGTGACATTGGAAATCTAAATTTTATATAAAGCTTTTTTTTTCACAGGCAAAAAAATACAACCATATGAGTTATACAGTATAATTAACTTTAATATATGCACAATTCAAACCTTAGTTCGTTCCTTAGTGGATAAACATTCATTAAAACGAGTTAGTACTAAATATATATTTAATGGCTTCCCCATATCAGCGCACGAGAAATATCTCATTATTTTCTCGTTCCTGTAATCTCTGCTCCTTTCCCAGATGGCTATGCTGTTAAAACTACAAGAGGCTGCCAATTACATCGAGTCACCAGAGAAAGAAACCGATCCAAAACTCCCTCCTCTCTGAACATCTCCTCCATCTCTCCGGCCGCCCATGTCCAGGTCCAAACTCCGTCACCTGCAGATGACACTGTACTGTTACTGTAAATGCTGTTAGTGCATTTCACCCACTCTTTTATTATATTATTCATCCCACCTTGTTTATTTCAGTGGAATGTCCCTTACAGAAAAGTACTGTGGTGGTACCGTGGTTCAGTGATGCTATCACGTGGTAATACCGTGGTACCCTCTCATATAGGTAGTTGACTTGTTCTGCAGTATGACATGCTATACGACCATTTTAAACAGCATTTTGCTCTTTTAAAGTTATTATGCATGCAGCATGCATACTAATGAATGAGCTCCTATGAATCGTAAGATTACATAGGGTATTTGTACTTGTAAAAATGGATTTGTTGCACCTCAGGACCTTTAAAATGAACTAGTGACGGCAAAAATAGTGGTTAAAATGGTAGAAAAACTTCAGGAAGAAATGGTGACCCATTACAGCACATAAAACTACACTTTTCTGTATACGTTCATTTATTTAAACCTTTACAAAATAGTTGAAATATTGGTGGTGATCCTTAAAACTATCCATATACCGTGGTGCTGAGTAAATAACATGGTATTATCATGTTAGTGACCAAACCATGGTAATACCACCACAGCCGGTTCATCCATGGTAATTTTTTGTTTTTACCATGGTACTTTTATGTAAGGGCTTGCAAAAACAATATTTTGTCATGAAATGTAACTCTTTCTCCTAAAACAAATGATGAAACTGATCATTTTATAGCACTTCTATCTGCATATTTCTGTTTACGGACGCTTTAGTACGTATGTAATTCTCTTTGCGGTAACTTTTACTGTTCCACTGCTGCCCGTATTAACAACTCAATGATACAGGTGCTAAAATCGCTAGTGTGCGCGCGTTACTTCATCTCGTGGTAATGAATAAGAGCCAACATGGGAGATACTGGGAAATATTATGTCTCACTTAATAATGTAACACTTTACAGGCCACTTTAGCCTATGCTGCTTTTTGTACGCTTCATTTCTTTTGAATATGGCCACAGCATAAGCTAGTTTAACCCCAGAAACACTTATGCAGACTGCATTACACCTTCTTCCTCTTTCTAACACAGTGAATGCCTTACAACAGATTCTAAGTGTGCTATCATCTTCCCTTTTCACTCTGTAGGGGGCAGACTTAAGCAAAGTTCAGAAATGAACTTTCATGAAATTAATCTGAATTAAATCGGAAACGAACAGAGAATCCGTGTATCATTCGATCTTTTGCTGCTTTTTGTACGCTTCATTTCTTTTGAATATGGCCACAGCATAAGCTAGTTTAACCCCAGAAACACTTATGCAGACTGCATTACACCTTCTTCCTCTTTCTAACACAGTGAATGCCTTACAACAGATTCTAAGTGTGCTATCATCTTCCCTTTTCACTCTGTAGGGGGCAGAGTTAAGCAAAGTTCAGAAATGAACTTTCATGAAATTAATCTGAATTAAATCGGAAACGAACAGAATCCGTGTATCATTCAATCATTCGTTTTTTGATTTAATATTGAAAGTAGAAAAATGAGAAAACGTAACTCTAACAGTAGGCTATTTAATATCTGTTGTTCTCCGGTTGTCAGTCAGAATGACAGTTCTTGCGTGAACATAGGTCAACCAAAGCCAATTTATTATTCTTTCCTTTTTGTCTTGGTGTTTAAAAAATTTATTTTGAAACAAATTAATTAATTACTTAAACAAACAGACTTATTGGGTGAGCAGGGTAGGCTATGACAGCTGTCATATCAAAAAACGAAAAAGGAGCCGTTTTCTCATTTTTCTACTTTCAATATTAAATCAAAAAACAAATGATCGAATGATACACGGAATGAACAGGATGTCGGATTGGATTTTGATTTCAAATAAAAGTGAGAGGAATTTACTGAATTGCAATTCAAAAAAAATCTTGATGGATTGTGGTTTGTAGAAAACAGTTGAATGATAATTTCAACCTTAAAACTGTAATGTAGTATTAAACATGCAGTCTTTGAATTTCATTCCATTCTAATTCTAATTCCTTAAACTTAAATTGAAAGTATGATTCTGCATCCTGTTTCAAAAGGCACTTAACCCTGATCAACTGAAGCTTGTGTTTCCTCAAAAGTTCCCACAGTACACAAAAGCACCTCAGTAACACACTATAAAGATAATTTGCATTCGGAGAGACGTCCCGACCACAAACTGACCATTTTTGTGCACTTCGATTTACTGTAATGATACTGTAGAGACGTTTTACTTGGCTTTGACACTGATCTCAGCTCAGGGGTTTGGTTATCTCAGGCCTCTAATTAGATTCAATACAGCTACTTTCTCAGTTACTGCTCTCTTTGTAGCAAATGGTGCAAACGTAGAAACCCAAATACTCAGTGCTTTATTCAGTATGAGCCTTTTATTTGAAGTACTAGAGATGATCACCCCAATAAAGTGCACACGGATGCGAAGACGAAGATTATCTTTGATTATTTGGTGCTATTCTGTATAACTATTGGAAATCATGACTTGGTTTAGCAAAAATCTCACTTGACATCCAATAGCCTTAGTCTTGTGGCATTTAAGGGCATCTTTAGGTACAACCAAGTATTTATACAATCCTTCTAGTTGTAGTTTTAGAGCTGTAAGCATCAAGTTTCTTTAGACGTAGTTTAAACATCGAACTAAAAGTCCACCTCAAAGTAAATCAACCTCCTAATGGTAGTCTAAAAACATATCAAACCGCACGGCATTTCTCTGAAGCTTACGATAAATATCAAAGTCAGCAGTTCTGTTGAGCACTAACGAGAGTAGTGTACACTACATCCATACGTCCTCAGCGCTCACACAGAAGAGGATTCGCTCACAGAAAGCAGTGGTGGACCAGTAATTTCCCATCTCTGTACCTGAAACTAGTATCCAAACATACATGTACTGTAGGTAAGATCTGGGCTATTAAAGTTCAAATCTAACTCGTTCCTTTCTATTCATCTATACTGCATTATCATTACTCTACACAGTGTAAATATGATTTTCGTAGTTCCTTCTCCAAGAAATGAGGGGTTGTGGAGTTTATTGGCCAAATAGAGAGAGACTCGTAATGTTCAAGATGGCAAAATGATTTAGTTATTTTAGCCTCCTTCAGTTGCGCTGCTGCTGCTTCAAGTCTAATGTGTGACTTTTATATTTGATTACATTCCAGACATAAGACCGTGTCAATGGCTTTTGTTGCTTATCTGCTGAAGATCCTAGTTGGCCATTTGCAGTTTCATTTTATATCAATAAATGCTACGGCAACAAAATATAACATTTCATAACCGCAGCATGTCGGTGAATTACCACTGATATTGAATCTGGATCAGCGAATAAAGCTAATCATTGAGGGAATAAATCTCATTCCGGTTTTACGCGAGTGGTTTCATTGTCAGCAGCTATTCTTTGTTTTAAAAAGACGTTTATTAGTGTGACTAAAGCCGCTGTACACTGTCTGCATCATGTTCCTGGTTATTGTGCCTGTGACTGTGTGATAGCTGTGCTATGTTGTGCAAAGTCCCATTTAATGCGACAATTCAGCAACTTTTTACTGTCTACTTTGTCTGTCCTGGAATGGTAGTGACAGCACATGTATGGTGACTGGTAAAACTGGATTTTTACATTGATTTCACTGTCTCTGTCGCTCATAAGCTTTGGTTTGTGTCTGCTTCTGTTGCTGTTTTCACTCTTTAATGCACCTTTTTATGTGGACTATATTGTTGCAATAATTTGTCATGTGTGTTAAACAGAGTCAGGAACTCTATTGATAAAGACTTCGGGTGATTGTATGCCTTGATGGGGCTGTCTTGAGGTCAGGGTCAAGTGAATGAGAACCTACAGTATATCAGGTGGTGTGGTTTTATGTAAAGTATGTCAAAGAGGACCAATGAAAAATATAAAGATAATAGTACAGATACAAAGTGGTGAGAAGTTGCTGAATAGTCCCTTCACTTCATGCAATGCTTGATATTGATTCGAAAGTCCAATACTATTGCATAAAAGGTAATATGACAGTAGAAGATGTAAGTTACAATATGCAATGGGTTTCTAAATGTCGTAAACGCATGTCACCTTAGTGTGAAGCAGAATTACGGATGTGTTCTACCTAATTTGGGGTCATATAAAAGGAATGATATTAGTTTCTTTTTATTGTAATGTTCCCCCAAATGATTGTTTGTATGACTTCATTTCCATTTTGTACAGAACGTTATAAATGTAAACATTGTACATAGCGTGGCCCTGCATTTGCAACAACAATCATTTAAGAAAAAAACATAATGTCATTAAGAAATGTGGTTTGTAAGGAAGACGTGTGCTTTTGTTACCGATGGAGTGGCCCAGTACACAAAAACTGGCATGCTTCGGATGTTCGTAATATGTCCACCAAGACGTTGTCCATCTGTCATAATAAAACCACAGCGTTCGTTAACTGTGTTCTTTGTTGTGTCTTATGTTTTCACATGCTTTGAAGTATGCAGAGTAAAAATGTGTTTAGTGTTAACTTTTAAACTACCTTTGTTCCTTACCTTAAACATGAAGGCTTATGTAATTTGTGGAATTAAATCAGTTTAGTATGTACTTAATTTTCTGCAAAATATAATTTTTATTATTTGTAATCTACCGTTTGCATTACTAAAGTCTTCCTTGTGCAATTTATGTAGGATACTTAATTTTATTTGTTTCCCAAATGACGCACTATACACTATGCACTTATGCATTGTGTACTTATTCACTATGTACTCAACCATGTAGTGTATGAATTATATAAGGTTACGTTGTCATTCATAAACGGAGTCTGATAGCCCCTCCCCCTTCACTACATAGGCTAATTAAAGCTGCTACAGTTGAGTGCATGAAGTGTTCAACATTCCACACTTCAGGTGCATCCCAAATCACGTAGGCTACTTAAGCACTATTCTATGACGTTTTGTAGTATAAATAGTGTGAGTATTGTGTTTACACTGAAAATTCCAAAAAGAAAAATTGCACTTTAAATACCCGGATGATGCACTTAAGTAATAAAGTGTGGAATGTTGAACACTTCATGCACTCAACTGTAGCAGCTTTAATTAGGTAGCAAAGGGGGAGGGGCTACCTTATATAATTCATACACTACGGTCGCCGGGATTTTGCCAAGTAAGACATGTTCCTGGATCAACATCTTTTGTTGATCCTGGATCATCACTACTGTCCAAAAATACAGACTTAACCCAATCCTCACCCCTAAACCTAACTTTACCCATAATTTATTCCTAAAATCAGAGGGAAATGATAGCTGATTAACAAGGGTGTAGAAGCACCTAATCCTGATTGTAAACCTAAAACTGACATTTCCTGAAAAGTTATCTCTCAATTCTGATTGGTTGATTGGAATGATGTTCCAGGATCAACAAGGATGTTGATCCAGGAACATGTTGTACTTGGTCAAATCACCCTCACCATACACTACATGGTTGAGTACATAGTTTATAAGTGCATAGTGTCGTTTTCGGTTAAGTGCATCATCCAGGTATTTAAAAATTTTAAGATTTTTTTTATTAAAATATCCAAAAACCACTAGAACAGTCACCCTGCTTCATTCTACTACGTTAATAAATCATTAGCTCATCCATGAACAGGATTTCTGCCCGAGTCCCGTCGGATTGCATCGGCTGTGTGGATGAAGGCGACAACTCCCATGATTCCACACTCAGTCACCGTGTCATCAAACTACGCCTTTGTCTATTTGTTTATTTTGAATACGCGCCCTCTAGCAGCGAAAATTACATATTGTGCCTTTAAAGTGCACTTTTCCTTTTTGGAATTTTCAGTGTGAACACTACTCACACTATTTATGCTATGAAATGTCATAGAATAGTGCATAAGGGACGCACATTTTAGGCTACATCTTGTCGTTACTAAAGCATTTAAATGCAGTTTAAGTTTTACCTTTTTATTTTCTGGAATTAAAAATCGGTTTAGTATGTACTTAAAATGCCCCTCCCCCACCCCTCAGTACTCGCACACTTCTTATCGGCACTGGACTGTGAGTACAGTGAATATATACAGCTTAAGTGGGCGTGATGCTGAGAGCTCCGCTCCCTCACTAGTCACTTGAAACTCTGAAGGGGAGGAGTTGAGTAGCACCACATGCCTTAGGCTATAAATCTGGGGTGACCCATCTTCAGACTGAGCCGAAGGACTTACTAGGTAAGAGGGATCCCAGAAGCGGACAAGCATGCCGGCAAAACCAGCCCCGATAAAGAAGTCGGCTAAGGCCGCCAAGAAGGAGGAACCGGCACCCGCACCCGAACCAGCGCCCGAGCCCGCTCCCGCCCCCGCTGAACCAGCCCCCGCCGAAGCCGCTCCAGCGGAGGAAGCCCCAGCTGAAGGAAAACCGGCGGAGGCACCTCCTGCTGAGGCACCTCCTGCTGAAGCTCCTCCTGCTGAAGCCCCACCAGCCGAACCCGCTGCAGGTACTGAGTGTGTACGGAGACCCTTAACTAAATGCATTGATCTTAAAAAGTGCATTCTAAATGGATACTTTTATTGGATTAATATCTATAAGAAAGAGCATAGCTTTTCTTAAAAGAGTAAAATCAGTCATATTTAAGTCAAAAATTGTAAGAAAAAAAGAAATTATGATTTGCATAAATAATAATGAGAATAATCCAGTCATGATGATGAATCCTGATTTAAATCAGCATTAATGAAATTGATTACAGCAAATATTGCTATGAAGTACATTCAAGTAGCCTACTACTTTATAATTTAAATATTTTACATATTTATGTGTAATAAGAATTAGAAGAAGAATTTGCTTAATTGTCATGTTACCATGCAAAGAAAAACCAAAAATAGTGTCATTTGCTTTATGCAGGATAGTTTATTTTATCTTACAATGATTTGGAGAAATATGACCCTGCTTCTGTAAGATCCACTCTATCATTTGTAATGGTAAATGCAAACAAACAAACAGACACTATTAACACTTATGTCATTTAATAATTACCACCTAATGCATGATAACTTCGTGTGCATTGCTACTGGAGCCAAGAACTCTTGGTAGGCTAGCTACTTGGAAAACATCTGACTACAGCTGATGGTTTAAAAAAAACACAAGTGAGCATTTACACCTGTTAACCTCTCCTCGCTTCTACACTAAACTGATCATACCAGCTGTTCGCCCTGACCTACTCAACGCCTATTCTGCTACTTTTGCTCTACTTCAAGTGTGTGTTTGATTTCCAGGAAAAAAATTAAACTATCATTCATTTATTTCTTTATTTTGCCTTTTTGGATTAAAATGCATTTTTCAAAAATACCATGGTAGCCATAGTTTCCACAAAAATATCATATTACGGTCTGTAGTGAAAAGTACTGTAGCAGTACTATGGTACAATGAAGATACTCATGATGCACCATTTCATTAACATGTTACTCCAAGGTACTTTAAAGAACACCATGTCCATGTAGTAATTTTTGGTACTTTTTGTCATTGAATGTTATGTTATAGTACTTTTCTCCTTGTGCTTACTAAAATAAAATGTTGTAATGTGTCAAAAATGTAACAGGTAGCAGAAAGATTTTGAAATTGTTAACCTATTAATTTATGATTTACAGTGGTGGTATCTTCTTGGAAACTGTGGTTAACAAGGTGAAATGCAGTCAAAGAAAATTAGTTTTTTTTTTTTTTTTAATTAATACAAAATTGTTTTGGTGTCTGCAGAACATAAATCTTAACATGAGCTTCTACAGAAGCCCAATTTCTTAATCTTTCGCTATAATGTGCGATCATTCATGCTAATCTGTTCTGCTCTCTAACAAAAGCAAAGCATGCCGTTCACCACCTGTGCAATTATTATTTTAACACCAGCTATATCCACTGAGACCTTATAAGCCAGAGGTATTTAGAACTTGTGGCAAATGCAGACAACTCTATTCGCAGTCCCACAGAGAGCTTTAACACAATGCATGAAGAAAATAATAAATATTTAACTATGATGTTTTAATTAGCAAGCCCAGTCTTTTGCAGTCACAAGGTAAGTGCGTAATTAAGGGGAATTCTTTAGTGATTGTTGGTTTTAGAAATATACACAAAAATATACACATACACAAAATGGATGAATATAAATGATATTATTTTGTGTACAGCTTATATGCTATCACTAAATAATTTAATTTCTTACTGTTTAGGCAAGGTTAAATATACTAAAATGAGCTTGAAACAGATAATGTGCACATTCATCCAGTCTGATTCCATTATCTGTGAATGCCAGGAATCGCAAAATGACCAAATATTGTTTGACGTATCGATGTGTGCTTGTTTCTGTTTTTAAAAATATATTCTGTGTATGCAAATCAAGCCTCAAATATTTGGTCCATTCTAACATTTTACTAACATTTAGAAATGATTAGCTGGCCACATCGCATAAGAAGCCGCTGCAAACGCTGCTGAGGCCCCGCTAATGGTAATAGCAGTGCTAAGCCAATGGTAAACAGCTACTGTAAATTTATTTGACACACTGCATTTGCACAGTACTGAAAAAGTCAGTCAACATGAAAGACAAAATGTTCGCAACCCATTTTAAAAGCATGTTCAGTGAGTTAACAATGCACCCAACTTCAGTGTGTCAGTATTGCCTTCATGTTGACTCTCTAATCTAATCAATGCATTTTTCTAATAAAGTTAATGTTAGAAATGCACCATTTGTTTTATATTGAAGGTACTGAATTTGGAAACTCTGTGTGCTGAGATCATATTTTGGATTATGCCAAAACCTGACCTGAGCTATTATTCCATAATTTTTGACAAAACTAATGCCTGACGCTCTATTACATGCCGCTTTTGTTAATGTGCCTATTTAACACCAGCTGATGCTGAAGCTCCACCTGCTGAGGAAATCAAAGCACCTACACCTCCTCCACCTGCAGGTAAACCCACGGGGAGTCAAACCCGCTTCAGATCACCTACATTGTGTCATTTCCAATTGAAACATCAGTGCCTGATTTTAGTTTGAAATATTAAATGCGTGTTTTCCTCTCCAGAGCCCACCAGCGAGCCTCTCGAGCTCGGCGTTGAGGATGTCAATGACACTTCTGTCACTATCTCATGGAGACCACCAGCCACCATTGGAAACTCTGGTCTGGATGGATACACTGTGGAAATCTGCAAGGAAGGAAGTGAGTCTGATGTCAATTTAAAAATTCAGCGATCTTGCAATAAAAATGCCTTTTTGTTCTAGATCTTTAAATCAAAATCGGTTGCAAACACTGGGGTAATAAAGCCCTCAATGAGGATTAAACCGAAAATCTAAAGCCTTTTCATTTGATTACGGAGTCTTGCAGAGCACTTGCATTCATTTGCATCTTGAAATGCCACCTCACAATACCGTACCTTAAATTAAACGCAGCGAAAAGTTCATTAGCATTTTATTAGCTGGTCAAAGCTCTCAGTTGCACCTGTCCCCAGTATGTCAACAGCAACATACACCCACCTCAGTTGTGTCCCTATATGGAGTGAGGCATTTCTAGAAGTCTGACCGCAGAAGAGCATGGCTGGTGCACTCATGTCAGTTGCACACACATAAATACAGTGTGCTGATACAGCCGTTAAAAGTGCAAATACGTTCTGAAAAAAAAAAAGTATATTCACTCACATATTGATTTGTTTCCTGAAAACATAAACTGACACATTTCAATTGTGTCATTTTCATTTTTAAAAAATAATAATACTGTAATAATATTTATATACCGAATTGTATTTAAAGGGGTCATATGATTTTTGGAAGGCCAAACATAGTATTTTCGCTTTTGCAACGAAACACAGCGTCTTCACAACATGGCGGTGGCAGCAACAATAAAGTTATGCCTTCTTTCTTTGCGTGAACATTTGGGCGGCGTTATGCAAATCTTCCCACATCGTGACGTAGACGAGGCGTTTTAGGGGGGCGTGGAGGAGTCTTAACTTTTATAAAGAATATCTCTTTGGATTTGAGACTTTAGTCTTTGCAATTTAGGGATCTTATCTATTCACGAACAGCTTGTAACACTCCAAAGAGAAAGGAAAACTTGAAATCGCATCATATGACCCCTTTAAATATCACCTTTCCAAAAGCTTTACAATTAATGTGAAATTATTTAGCAATCAATTTTTACGATTATTAATAGAATGCAATAAAACTATGAAAATGTCTTAATATTTTTGCATATTATTTAAATAACGCATTTCAAAATGTATGTTTATTAATTTTTATAATAATAATACTTTAATAATATTTCATGTCAGTTTTTATGTAATTATTTTTAATGCATTTTATTTAAAAATTGGCATTCCAAAAGCTGTACAATCAATGTTCACAGTTAATCAAAAATCATTTGTTATGATTTTTAATGGGATGCAAATCCCTAAGGTTGCAGTGCAGATTATATATATATATTATATATTAAATCAAACTATTAAAAGTATTACTATAATTAAGTATTATTATTAAAATTTTGCCTTTCAAAAAGCTTAACAATTAATCAACAATCAATTTTATTATAGTTATTGGGATGCAAATCATATTGGATGATCTTGCATCTAATTTTTCATTTTTCCATCTAAGCTGGTGACTGGAAAGTCGCTAACGAGGAGCTGACTGTGTCCTGCCGTTACATCATTAAGAACCAGACCACCGGTGACCACCTGAACATCAGGGTGGTGGCCTCTGTTGCATATCCTTGGAAAATAGTTAGTTGCTAAGTGCTGTGCATTAACAAGGATTACGTGGAGAAAGTTTTACATGGCTTCAAAGCCATTGACAGCTAGCCGCCTTGACCAGTGTCAAGCTACTTCCTTTAAGAGCGATGGCGACAAGTGTGAATGGGTCGAGTCGGAGGGTGGGATACATTTCCCAAATGTTCTCGCACTGCATAAGAAGTCAAGTAGCATCTAAGGTTACCCAAAGAGACTTTTTAGCTCGCTAGAGATGCTACGTTTATTTAGAGGCATGCTGTAGCTTGTAAGAGTTAGCATCTGGCTAATACTTCAAGGAGATTTCCAGATACCAATTCACCTTTTTATATGCATTGTATTGCAAATTAAAATGCAGACTGAAATGCAAAAGCTTTTTAATTCCATTCATCCATTAGAAATCAACGCTAAACTGCGACTCTAAGATGCAGCCTTTGGAATTATTTGTAATTCAGAAGTTTTAATGTAACTAAAGCTCTCCATCATAAGTTATTAGTGACAGGTGTGTAATAGGACTGATCTATTTTAAGCCGTGATGAGTCCAACAGAGCCACCATTAGCTTGTTGGCTAGCTTAGGGGGTATTAGCGTAATTGACTCCTCATAATGTTTTTAGTCTTCTGTTTCCTTCTGTGTTTAACTTCAGTGCGTCTGCATATGGTTTCGCAAAAGATTTTGGTAGTTTTTTTTTGCTGCAGACTGTTTAACCAACACAAGATGAAACAGGCTGACTGCAGCTCAGGGTGAAATTACAGTTAGCTTGCGCTCTGGAAGCCAGGGTCACGTTAAGGTTAGCAAGTCAGTTTCTGGTTCAATAAACAGTGCTATCCTAGCTAACAAGGAACGTTCTCCGAACTTTGGCTAACATTCTCTCTTTGGCAAGGTTCTCTAAAATTCTTATAAACAAACATTCTTACACTAACGTTAATAGAACGTTTGTTCAGAGTTATCTGTATCTTTAATAATGTTCTCAAAACGTTATTTATACCTGTGCATTGTTCATGGAACATTTATTTCTTTAGCATTTTAGTTGGACGCTAATGTAAACTTTTTTAGATATTACTGCTTGTTTCGGAATGTTCGGAGTACATTCAAAAGTAACATTCCCATAATGTTTCCAAAATTATAAAATGGAATGTTCCCTTAGCATTCACATAACAACAAAAAAAACATTTTAAACAATTTTAAAAATTGGATGTTTTGAATGTTCAGAGAATTTTCTGAAATAATGTTTTCATAACTTAATGAGAATGTTTGTGTTATATGGTAATGTTTTATTTTTATATATTTATGTTAACTGTAATAAGCAAAGGTTTTCCTTCTCTTAGTGTTTTTGAGATGACTGACAATAAAAATGAAAAAGGCTTGTTTTTATGAGCCAATAAAATAAGAGCATGTATTTCTTTATAAAAAAGTTGTTCAGTCTTCGAGCAAGTGGGCATGTGCACAAGGAAGATATAGTTCTGTAAAATCTCTGAAGATAGAATGTAAATCAAATACAATGTAATCATATTATGTACCATTTTTTCCTCTCTACAGATCGCCCCAAAATTCGTTTGCCACGTTTCCTGAGGCAGCGTCATGTGAAAAATGTTGGAGAGAAAGTCAACCTTGTTATTCCCTTCAGTGTATGTACTCTCTTGACAATTGTTAAGTTTACTGAAAATGCACGATTACTGCCGAACTCTTTTAAAGGTAGCTAAACTCCTGCTTGCTTATTCATGTTTTTGCCAGATGCCAGAACTTTTAACAGGACATGGGCTAAAAATACTTACATTTATAATACTTGGAATAAGAAGGCTAACATGCTACTCTTACTCAAATAGTATGCTGTTCCAAACTCACGGTTTTATATCCTGTTGAAACCTTTTCCTGCTAAAACAGGAAGTTGCATTGGATATATCGCAGGGCTGGCCTGGTACTATTTTTTGTTTATGCATTAAATAGCCAGTGGCCTTTTGTTTACTTCACAGCCAAGATGTACAGTAGGATTTACTGCTTGGTAACACTAATCACACACTTATAAAAAAGAAGTACAAACAAGCTCCTTGGTGGTCTAGATGTTTGCATTTGTAAATTTATATAATTGTTTATTGATACAATGTATTGGTGAAATTATTAAAGGTTTATATGTAACATATGACAATCTTTTGTTATTTCTGAAAGTTTATATGTAATGTGTGGCAACCTTCGTTAAACTTTTAATTATTTAATTTTCCTTGTTTTTGTTATGTAAAGTGTTCTTGTTTTCAACCGAAAAAAAAAAAACTATAAAAAAAATAAGTATTAAAAAAAAAAGTACAATTTAGCATACGTTTAGAAAGAGTATTTATTATGGATTACGGAAATAATATGTTTAAAAGAATGTAGTTAAGTGTGAATTGAATGCAATGTTTTCTGGCACTTCATTGCATATTATTTGCAATTAAATGAAAAAGTTTTCAAATTTAAATGTATATTAAATGCAATTAGTTGACCTTTAGGGTGCTTTTTTAGCAGACTTAAATTTTTCACCATTATTTCTATTGTCTTTGAAATATGGTTAAAGTGTACTGCCGAATGTACCGACAAGCATTTATGGTAACTTTAATTTTAGTAAATTAAAAATATTTTTACATTAGATATAATATTAAATAACAACCACAGTTCAAATTAAAATCAAGTACTTTACATGTGCTTTAGTATGTTTATCAACAATCAAAATAAGTGTACTTAAGTGCATAATAAAAGATTTTAAAGTAAAGGTTTAAAGTAAAACTTTTAATTTGACGTTATTACAAAGTGTACCTTTTAAAAGTGCACTTAAGTGTGTTGGGAAACAGTGAGGAATGTTTTCTCTAAGTATAATTAAGTAGACTTTTATTTCATTAATACTGCATAATCTGCAAGTACAAGTTTAAAATATACTTTTAAAATTTGAAAATATATTTTAAGTGCACATTGAATACAATTATTTAAACTTCTTTGTCACAAGGAAAGGATTTAATTGGACAAAAAAAATGCAAGAAGAAGAAGACCAATCAGTCCATTCTAACTCTGTTTTCAATTAATATATCTGGTAAAAGTTGATTTTGTCAAATAATTTGCAGCTAACCTGTCTTATTTTCTTACCTGCAGGGCAAACCGCAACCTGTTGTGTCATGGACAAAGGACGACCAGCCTCTGGATACTAAAAAGGTGAACATCCGCAACAGCGACAAGGACAGCATCTTCTTCATCCGTGCCGCCGAGAGAGCCGACTCTGGCGTGTATGAGATGTGTGTGAAAGTGGACAGCTTTGAGGACAAAACCCAGTTGACTCTGCAGATTGTTGGTAAGTGTTCGTACACACCGTGGACCATGGTTTATGTTAGTTTTTGAGTTTTTTTTTTTTTTAACAATTTACTTTGTTGACCTGTTCACCAGAGTTGCCTGGACCTCCAGCCAGCGTCAAGATCGTGGACTCCTGGGGTTTCAATGTTGCTCTGGAATGGACCGAACCCAAGGATAATGGAAACACAGCAATCACCGGATACACCATCCAGAAGGCTGACAAAAAAACAGGGGTAGAAGCTCTTTCAAAAATTAAGTTTACGAAAAAATACCATGGTATTACTGTGATTTTTTTTGAACATGGTAACATTGCAATAGACAGTGCAATGTTTGTTTGGACGTGATGACATGTTTTTACCAAGCGGCAACCTCCCGCTCTCTCTCGTGAAGCCAAGCGTGGGAGGGGGGGGGGGGGGAGTCAGTCCCATAGACTCCCCATGTTAAAATGCCCAACTTTACAGCAGAAAAAAACGTTTACAGCCTGGTTCAAACAATGATTTTGGTCTATATAGTTAATTTTGCCCTTCATGACAAAAAGTTCTGCATAATTAAGGGCGTGGCCACTTGAGTGGCAGGTGGATTGCCGCTGCTGTCACCACCGTCGAGCTAGGTGGGCGTGGTTTCAGCAGCCAGCTCCTGCCTTTTTGCCCATTTTTGATTACCCGGGAGAGACGCGCGGTGACGCACTGCCAAGATGGCGACGGCCAGCTCCGCCCACTTTGAGCTTCAGAAACGCTCTTCAGGAACCTATGGATGACGTCACGGACACTACGTCCATGTTTTTATACAGTCTATGGTTTTTACATGGTATTCTTGAAAATGCCTTGAAGTACCACGTAAATGCCATGCCATGTTAAAGCTTAAGGAGCCATTCACGTCGAACGCGTATTTGCATCTAAAAACACGAGATGCAGTGCTCAGGAATGCTTGCACTGCTTGCCCCGCCTCCTGGGTCTTCTGATTGGTCCACAGTTTTGGCACTGACATTGATGAGCGGCGTTGCATGTAAAAGTTTAAATTCTTTTATCTTGATACGGCATCCTAACAGCATGGCGCTCATGTGTGAGATGCTGCGAAAGACACGAGACGTGAGTGCAGCGGCATGTTTACATAGAAAAACAATGGAAAAGTGCTCTGTGTCAACAATGTTTCTTGGTGTTATAATACTTTTTACTATCCAAGCTCAACATACAGAGACAGCTATAATTGTGCCATTCATAGTTTAAATTTCTCCCATTTTAAGTTTTTTGAGCGACCCATCTAGTCCTCCACATCAACACTGCTTTGACCAGTGGGGGCGGGATTGTGTTTATTGTATTAATGGCAGACTGTGGCGTGTTCATAAAACTGTTTTGAAAACTATGTTTATTCATGCCGTTCCTTTCAGTGGCACTAGTCAGCCAAATGATCTAATTAACTCAGTTGTACGCTGTCAGTAGTCGTGTCTGGAGTAGATGGACCTGTGCTGCTGTCTCTCCACAGGACTGGTTCACAGTACTGGAGCATTATCACAGAATGAATGCCACTGTTTCAGACCTGATCATGGGTAACACCTACATCTTCAGGGTCTTCACTGAGAACAAGTGTGGAATCAGTGAAGAAGCCACTGCTACAAAGACCTCAGCCACCATCCAGAAGACAGGTGAACCAGCTTTTCTGCGTTTTGTGTATTTGACAGTTGAATTGTATTTCTCATTTATATATACACACACACACAAACACATATATTTTTAGTATTATTTAAGTACTATTATATTTTTTATTAATATTTTGAAATTATACTAACATATAGTTAGTATGTTTTCATTTGAAATTTTGTTTATAATTATAATTACAAATATTTTTATGTGTTATGTGCTTTTTTTATTTTTGTTTAATTTATTTATTTATTTCATTTTTGTACAGTTTTTAGTTGATCCAGTTAGAAAGGCAACATTTTAATTTGAAGTTTTTCATCAAACAATTATTTTTTAATTCAGCTTTATTTTAATTAACAAAAATGTTTTAGTAGTTTTATTTTTAGTTAAGAATAGTAACCCTGGTCTTGTCTTTTGACATTTATGCATTTGGCAGATACTTTTTTCCAATGTGACTTGCATTCAATTTAAAAATATTTACATGCAAGTCCTCACAAGTCTTGCAAAAGTTTTGTAGTGTTTTTCAGGCATCCAGTGGCTATTCTTGTTATTCTTACTTCACAGATCTTCATGATGTGTTTTTATAGGCATTGACTACAAGCCTCCAGAGTACAAGGAACACGACTTCAGCGAGGCACCCAAATTCACCACCCCCCTGGCAAACCGCAGCACTACTGTTGGCTATAACACCAAGCTGCTTTGCTCCGTTAGGGGATTCCCTAAGGTACATGGGACATAAGCAGAACTAGTGTGCTGGAAATAGTTTTCAGAATGTTCTGACAGGGTTGTGAACAAACATTGTTCCAGTAACATTAATAGAGCGTTCATTCAGATTTATCTGGGCTTTTTAATAACATTCTCAAAACGTTAGCACAAAAACATTATTTATACATTGTTTATGGGATGTTTTTTAAATGTTTTTCTTCCTACTAATGTTCCTACTTGTTAGTTTCAAATGGTTTAAAGAACATTCGAAAGTAACATTCTCATAATGTTTGCAAAATTCTAAAATGGAACATTCCCTTAATGTTGTTTCTAACATTCACATAACCAAGAAAAACATTTTAAAAACTGTTTTTCATGGTTATGTTTTATTAAAATATTCAAGTAGAAGGCTTGTAGTTATTTTATTTTATCTAAATTAATTGAACTTCAATGCGCATGCTCATGTGCTGCATGATGTATGTATGCATTTTTACAATCAGTTTTTAATCTGCATGCAAATAATAAAGTTTAATACTCTTGTTTTAGTGCACTGTTTAAATGGTAATTAGTGTTTACACGACAAATGCAATGTGGTCACATGCATTTCTGACTACATCTGAATGTGGTTTGTTTGAGAGATCTTATTGCAGAACATCCGATGGACTTTGAATCAGATCACCTGAATCACTTCAGGTGTAAACATCATCTGAATCTTTACGAGCAGTCCAGCCTCATGCAGTTCAGTAATGTGTTACATTATTGTAAAGATGGTGCTGATGGGTATTTTGTAATGAAGTCTGTCGCAAAATCAACACTTAATCCATCAAGAGCTGTTCAACAGTTCAGTGTAGGAATCCGCCACTAACATGCCATCAGAGATAGTGCAGCTCCTAGAGGGGAAGATAACTAGACGAGTGACAGATAAGTGGGATTCCTACATCACTATGATGGGATGAGCTTCCAAACACCGATATGTGGAGACCATGACACTGGGATCAGACAGACGCACGAATGAAAGTGTCCAAAATGAACACTCTCCAAGTGCCAAATGCATGTAAAAATGGCTTTGGTGGGTGAATAAAAACCCAGTGACTGCTAACTTTATAAGGAAATGTGACGTAATGCATGTTAGGCTATGTTCACACAGCAGCAGAATACGGTTGTCAGTCCTGTAAATTTTCAGGACTCACAACCGCATTCGCGGAACACCCGCGCTGTGTGAACGGAACAGGACTGGACAACTAGTTGTCTGTCACGTCATACATTGTAAGAGAGAGCCGCTCTGCCGTAGAGGCCTGCATCCCCGACCGGATTTTTTGCGCCGTGGGATTAAATTCCCGAATAAAATGCGGTAGCGGCCGGTGTAGTGCCGAAATTTGCACCCTGCCAGATTATGCACCCCCTAGTATTGGTAGGTTTAGGAGTAGGTGTGGGGGAGGGGTTAGGATTAGGGGTGGG
>NW_015552615.1:1711613-1738568 GCF_001515605.1 Sinocyclocheilus anshuiensis | reverse complement strand
TTTATTTTTTTTTCTCTCTGCGACACTTTTTCCCTATTGTGTTGTCAATGTTAAACGAATTGTATCCTGACAAGACGAATAAAAATAAGAAATACAATTTTTGTACAACATTTTTAATTTCTCTGACACTTTTTTTCCTACTGTGTTGCATAAAATATTAAACAAATTTTGTGTCTTAAGATAATTCATATAAATTCAAGTCAAAGTCGATCAATTCAAGACTCTTGACAATACATACAATTTTGTGCAGACTACACTTTTATTTGTCAGCCTATCTCTCTTTCAGTAGCGGCAATTTAAACGTGAGATTCTGGAAACGAGATCTAAATTTAGCGGGAACGGTCGGGTCGGGAAGAAAATTATTCTAAGCGGACAGCGGGTGAACAAAGAGTGAATATATAGCGGGAGCGGGTGGGTGCGGAATAGAACCTTGCGGGAGCGGGACTAGACCTCTACTCTGCCGCACAAACGTGCGTCTACTGTGTGTTACGTGTTTCCATGTGTGTAACTTACAGTGACGAAATGAGCTGCGTGTCATCTGAACGTTTTAGATCCCATCAGTTTTCCACTGGAGCCGCTCCCATCAGTTTTGTGTTCTGCGCGTGATTCAAATGCTCCGCTCTCCACCCAAATATAAAAGCTGCTGTCTGTTAATGAAGATTTGACAGATGAACTCGCGACTCGATTGGACTCTTGTCGTGTCAGAGAGTGATAAGACTTTCAGTTTTATGCACGTCACCATCTTTGATTTTACTTTGGTCACTGTCGCTATGGTTACTAGTAAGGAATACGGGCTTGACTCCCATTGCACGTTCATACAGACAGTATTCTGAACAGAACTGTAAGCTGCTGTGTGAACGGGACATTTCGAGACTCACACCTGTAAAGAAAATGCGGTTGTCAATCCCAAAAACTGACAGTGTGAACGTAGCCTTATATTGTTGTGTAACTTTTGGAAAGAGTAGCTACTATTAGCGGTTTATCTGGGATGCCTAGTTTTTATTATCAGTACATATATGAAATATTTACATATTAGCCTAAGCCACCAAAACAAAATTGTTCTCATTTCTCTTCCACTCATAAAAAATGTGAAAATGTTCCAAAAGCGTTTTTTTTTGTGTGTGTTTTTTTTGTGCAGTGATGCCATAGTAGAAGAACCATCTTTGGTTCCCTCAAGAACCTTTCAGTGAACAGTTCTTAAAACAACATTCTTTCTTATTGTGAAGAATATTTTAATAATCAAAAGAACCATCACTTCCAATAAAGAGTGTGACATTGGCCGTTGTGTGAAAAAAAAAAAACAATTGTGAAATTGTCTTTGTCCATCTTTTTACCAATTATAGACTGCAAATGTCACATTTTTATTGTTTTCTGACTTCTTTGCAGCCCAAGATCGAGTGGATGAAGAATCAGATGATTATTGGTGACGACCCCAAGTTCAGGCAAATCAACAACCAGGGCATCTGCTCCCTAGAGATCCGCAAGCCCAGCAACTTTGACGGTGGCGTCTACACCTGCAGGGCCAGGAACGCGCACGGAGAGGCCTTGGTTACCTGCAAACTGGAGGTTAAACGTAAGTGACTGTCAAAGACCTAACACAAGTGTGTTTTTAAGGTGCCAGTGATATACTTTGGAACATGCAAAAAAGGATTTCCAGTCATGATGAGTAGTCTCAGTCTTGACTGACAGCATTATGAACCAACTAAAACAGGGTTTTCTGTCCTTAGTGAGTTTTTCTTTTTTCATGGCCATTGAAATCGTCTGACTGTGATTTCAAAGCCCAGAAAAGTCATGAAAATGTCTATAGAGACTAAACGCATTATCTAATTATGCTCAGCTCCATAATATTTCATGGAAGTGCAGTGGCTGTGAAATCATTTTCTGCACGTAATCATGAATGACTGGAAAAGTTGTGGCATTTCATTGGTCTAAAACGACTGAATTGAATTACGGTCCATTTAAATATCCAAAAGGATTGCATATTATATTGGGTTATGTGCAAAAAACTGAGAATGTACATTTAAATCAGCTCGGTAGATTTAGTCAAGGCCACATTTAGAGTGATTCAACATCATGCAGACGTGTTTGACTGATACATTCATGAACCAAATCAAGAACATTTTGCTGGTGCTGAAAAGAAGCTCTGAATGTTAAAGAGAAAATCAAATCATGTTGATTCATGGAATGATATAAAACACTTTCATGATAAAAACAAATGATTCCAGACATGGAGTTTATATTTAGCATTGAAAGGCAAGTAGCTTAAGGTAAATATGTTAAATAGATGTCTAGGTCTATCAGATGATACTGTAATGATAGTCAGATGATCTTCGGTGTGTTAGAAACGGATTGCAATCATTCCCATGCCGCCTTATCAATATCATTGACATGTAATATCAGTGTAATCCAACCTAAGCTATGTTAATACAAATGCCTAACCCAGTCCGGGACCTGTTCTTATGTTTGTCAAGTTATCACTCCACATGTGTCTTCACTGGGTTGGACAGATTTATTGTTATTGTAAAATGATTTACAGCCTTTTGAAAACCCGAGAAGATGAGCATGTCAGACAGAACAAGAGTTCGCACATGTCTGAGATAAAACTGGAGTGTCGCTGGATGGTTAACATGCGTGTTTATACGGGTGATAACTTTACGGACATTTATCCCACACGTAATGTTTTGAAAGCCAGTGGACTGAACTGCATTCTTGCTTTCGTTCCCGACAGAGCCTGTGATTGCTGATGCTGATAAGAAATAAGCTCAACACCCACATTCATACAGGTCAGTCTCTATTTTTAGATGTGTTCAGGAGTGTAAAGCTCCAGAGTCATTTGACTTCATTGCTGTGCTTAAGAATGACACTGCTGTTCAAAACACTGCTGTTTGTGGTCAGAAAGGATTTTTTTTTTAAGAAAACTTTTATTCAGTAAGGATGCATTAAATTGATTGCAAGTGACAAAGACATTTATGATGTTACAAACATTTCAATTTCAATTAAATGCTGTTCTTTTAAATTCTGAATCCTGAAATACATCACATATTTTTATGAACCAGTAATTATCAGAAATGTTTCTTGAGCAGCACATCAACATATTAGAATGATTTCTGAAGGATCATGTGACACTGAGGACTGGAGTAATGATGCTGAAAATTCAGCTTTGCATCACAGAAATAAATTACATTTTAAAATAGATTACAAAAGAAAACGGTTATAATAATATTTCATAATATTACTGATTTTACTGTATTTTTTAAGCAATTAAATACAGCCTTGGTGAGACTTGAACCCTTATGCATTTCCAAAGCAAAAATGATATATTTCACAAAGTGCCTACAAAGGCCCTAACCTTGCTTGAAAACTTTTTTTTCTCACTGAAATATGTTTTTGGCATTAGTAAATATTTAACAATACCCTCTTTGTTTTTATTTTTCAATCAAATATATAAATGGAAAATTTCATATAGTTGATTTTGTACAATAAGATGTTTAAATTGTATGTTGAATGTTTATTATTTTATTTTTTATTTTTGACACAAATGTAGACTTTGGTACTTTGGTACAAAAAACATAATAATAATAAAATTATATTTAACAAAACATTATACTTAATTAACAAAATACCAATACTTTAACTTGAGTATATTTTCTCTGCACTTTTCTACACCTCTAAATCATACCTTGCTACGTGTACTGTGTTAGGCTAACCGAGACTTGTCATTTGCACTTACATATTGTTGCTCTTTGTTAGTTTTGATTGCTTCTATTGTCCTCATTTGTAAGTCGCTTTGGATAAAAGCATCTGCTAAATGACTAAATGTAAATGTTTATCACATGTTTATCATGTTTGTCACAAAAAATGTAACACAAAAGAACAGTTTTGAGTTTTTGCTTTGGAAAAGGAGCTTTGGATTGCCAAAAAGAGATTTGGTTCTCTATCTATTTGGGTCTTGACAAGACATCTGTCTTCCCCTCTGAGCCTGGCCTTACATGGGGGACACTAAACTTGGAGATTACGGCCCCTGCTGCTGGAAGTGTCCGAGTGGCAATTCCCCATAAATTAACCTCGTTATGACTCTATACGTGTACCAGCAGAGAGACTAAATTACATCCACCTGACTGTGCACCGTTAGACCCTGATGAGTCCTCAGACATCTACTGCTAGATCTCACCACAGAAAACAGTAAAACATGTTGCTTGGATTGTTAGAACTATTTCAGGCCGACTGACACCTGTTCCTTGTTCTTCCTCTCTGCATGCGCTCTAGTCCCAAATAAGGCACAGAAAATGTGGGATCCCTCTCAAAAGGTGAGAACTCATTCCAGAATGTTCCAGCTCCAACATCAGCTCTGATAAGCCACTTCAAAGCTATTACAAAGCATGCATGCAACAACCTAGTATCAGTTGAATCCTATATTAATGCAGAAAGTTGAGATCCTGTTTGTTGGTAAAAGAATTAATTCAAATTTTTTTTACACATTTGTAGAACAAATGTGTAGTGTCTGTAGTGTCTTTATTTTTTATCATTTATAATTATTTTATATTTTTCTCCCATTTTAAAATGGTGAATTTAATAAATAGTTAATTTCATTATTAATAATAAGAAGAATAAACACATATTCTGCCAAGGAACAGTTTTTTAACCATTTTAATGGTTTAAAGCAGTGTTATTTTAGTATTACTGATATTTTAATTAGATTTTATTTTTATAGCTTCTGGTGTCAGTTTAGTTTTATTTATTTGTTTGGTCATTTTTGTCTATATATTTTTTTTCCTCCCATTTTACAGTGGTTAAGGGTGTAAATAGTTAATTGTATTATTAATCATTATAAAAGTAACGTGTTCATTAAGCATTTTAATGGCTTAAAGCAGTGTTTAGAATCATTAATATACTATTACAGTTTTTGTTAATATGTTTAATTAGATTTTATTAGTATAGTTTCACTTCAGTTTTACAGTTTTCATTTTTTGTCATTGTTATTTTTTTTAAATATGCCTATATATTATTTGTGAAGTTTTATTTTGTATTATTTAGTTTTAGTTATTTTAGTAGTTTAAACAGAAATGTTACCTTGGCAACTAGCTAAAATAGTTTTTTATGTATTTTATTTAAGTTTTCATTAACGATAAAGCAACTTGGTGCATTAATATGCAGTTCAACTGATATGCCATATGTACTTTTTTTATTACTAATTTTACTCTTTCTTTCACTTTTGTAGGATTGTGAAGACGTCTTTTGCTGATGAGAAAAAAAAAACATGTACATATGAAATAAAAATATATATAAAAATAGACATTTTCCTCTTTTTTCATAATTGAATGCTTGGCCTCAGAATTATGAAAAAGCACATATATTTATTATATGGCCATTGACATGAGCAGCTGCCTGTGACATGTATCCATTCTTGTCTGTGTATCGCCACACATACTCGTCCCTGACTGAGTCCAGTGATGTAACTCGGATCAAGTCCCATCCGGACCTACAGGAGTGTTTGTTCAATTAAACGATAGCCTTTCACCCACGTGATGACTTTTGTCATTTGTCATAATGTCAGCGAACCGAATGTAACATTTACAGGAACGTTCAGGATTCAGCAGGCCGAGTGACCCTGAACACTGTCAGCGGAGCCTTGGAAGACTGAATAGGGTGACATTCATTAGTATGGAAATTATTTCTTTCTGTGACGCAAACTTTGTACAGACACCTTCCCAACCAGAGGAAACTCAACTGAGAGCAGACGGGTTAGTGAAGGTCACACACACACACACAGGCATGAAGATAAATGTGTCTGTGAGAATGCAAAGACTTTGAAAGGACTATGTGCTATGCATGATGTTCATTATCGACTTCTCAGGGTTCCTGTCAGAGAAACCTAAAGCCTTGTGCTTATTTCGTTTGGCCAGCATCATGAAACCCTGCGCCAACACGTAAGTAAAGTTAGTAATGCAAAAGCCTGTTGGAATATGAGAAATAAAACTAATTTGGTGGGGTTTATGCTTAATAATGATGCATAAAAACCTAAAAATTGAAGGTTTTTATGTAGGCCTTGTTGACCCCAAGCAATATGATCATTTTTACAATCCCACTGGATATCATACTGTAGAATGGCCTTGATTCAGTTGAATGTACTTTAGTATTCCTTTCTTATTAATGTAAGACTGGGTGCGGTCATTTGAAATGTATTCCAGTTTGTTTTGGTTTTTTTTACCTGTTTTAGTGTTTGTTATTATATTAATTTAATGTAACATAAAAACATAATCATAAACACATTGTTTTCTAGTGCAAATAGTTTGACCGTTTACTGCACATTACTGTGGCTAATAAATCGGTCATTAACAGAAAAATAGCTTGCTTCTGCATTGTAAAATATTGAGGTAGACAGGACAACCAAAAATGTCACTCAAGGAAATAAAAAGCTTCTCTAGTGAAGTTCAGTCAATCTTGTTTTAAAGACAAGATTTTTGTATTTCAATATGGATGTTTATATGTTTTTTTTTTAAAGATGCTGATTACAAATACAATGTGTTTGCCATGTATGCACTGTTGAGATGTGTGTATATTTCTAAACAGTAGATGGCAGCACCTTTACTGTTTTTAACCCGAATTTAGCAGTCAAAATAGTCAGCCTTAAGCGCAGACACATACTCAGCATACTCAGAGCAGAGAAACAAGCCCAGGGCCAGGCCAGATCTGTGGTAGTAAAACACTCTGGCTCTGTTCCCAAACCCTCGCTGTCTACTGTCTACACACACACAGCACAATAAAGTCTGGCATTAGCCTGTTGCTAGACAAAAGGCAAAATACTCTATACACAGCAAGTAATATACCAAAGCATAACAAGTACTGATGCCAGCATACCAAATACTGAGAAATAATAATTTCTCATTTCTTTGCCCACTATTTTTTTTTCCAGACAGAACTGCATTCTGGGATTGCTTTCTTCATAAAGATGCATGCAATGCTGGGGTGACCATACGTGCCATTTTCCCAGGATGGCCAGGACGCGTCCTGGGAAAATGGCACGTATGGTCACCCTATGCAATGCTGCCTTCAAATATGGCCAAGTGAATCTGGAATAGTCTTTGTATTGTATCAGGACAAGCCTATAATGTCTTAAAATGTGGCCTATAGACAACTCATCAGGTTTTGAGACAGTCAGTGGACATTACAGCATCTCCCTCTGCTGACCTTGCATGTCCAAAACATTCATAAACGGCTGTCCTCCACTTGAATCATGATTGTGAACAAGGTCATGTCTTTATGAAATCTGGGTCCAAAGTATGCTACACATCCTTGAAGTACCATATAAACATCTGAAACCCTTACAAAATAACACAGTGTGTCTCTAGGTACACTAGCAAGCATAATTTAAGATTTTTTAAAATGTTTTTGAAAGACGTTTCTTATGCTCATCAAAGCAGTAATATTGTGAAATATTACTAAAATATAAAAGCTGTTTTCTATTTGAATATGTTGCAAAATGTAATTTTTTCCTGTGATGCAGAGCTGAATTGTCAACATCATTACTCCAGTCTTCAGTGTCACATGATCCTTCAGCGCTGCTTCATATTTTTTAGAAACTGTGATATGTTTCATTCAGCATTCTTTCAAAAGAACAGCATTTATTTGAAATGGAATCTTTTGTAACACCTTAAAAGTCTTCATCCTCAACTCAAAGCTTTTATTTAATTTTGATAATCAACCTTTAACATGACCCAGTCACTCAATAACATTGAATACCATAAAGACTGTACTAGATTCAAAACACCTCCAGAATCCATCACAGCGCTTGCTTTACCTCTAAACCCACACAACCACTTGACTTATTCAGTGTGGACTGAACTTAGATCTTTCTTTTCAGCCTAAGATACTCCGAAGTTTGATTGAATCTGAAGCTGACTTCATCTGTGGATTTTCACAGCTGCCTGTGCCATATGAGTCTGCTGGGTTTGAGGTCACAGTGCACAGTCTGTTGAGATGGTTCGTTTCTACACCGGAGTGCAGAAATTTGAAGAAATGCCAGTTTGAGCCCAGAGACTGGGACCTGAATCTGAAACAGGAAGGGATCTGGTCAAGAAATCCTGAAGGAATGCTGCTGGATTGCTATTGGACCTTGCATGATTTGGAATCAATCCAAATAAAAATCCAAAATCTGCATACAAATCTGAAGAAAAAAGTCTGTCTATACAGTAGCACCTTGATTTACATATACATAGTTCATCCAAAAATGAAAATGTATTCCATCCAAGATGTGGATGAGTTTGTTTCTTCATCAGAACAGATTTGGAAAAATTGCATTTCATCACTTGCTCATCAATGGATGCTCTGCAGTGAATGGGTGCCGTCAGAATGAGAGTCCAAACAGCTGCTAAAAACATCACAATAATCCACAAGTAATGCACACCACTCAATTAACATCTTGAGAAGACAAAAGCTGCATGTCTGTAGGAAACAAATCCATAATTTAGATGTTTTTAACTTCAAACCATAAGTTCATAATCCATTATAACACTTCCTCCAGTGAAAAAGGCCAACTCCTGCTGTCCTCTCACATCAGAATCCACCTACATATTTGTTCAGAACTGTTGCTTGATCTGTGCATATTTCTCTCCTGATTCAGACGAGATGACTTTTTCACTGGAGGAAGCGTTATTATGGATTATAGATTCATAATTTAGCTGGAAGCAACAGTTTAAAGTAAAATATGTCTCAATGGTGAATTAGTTTCTTTCACACATGCAGCTTTTGTCTTCACAAGACATTAATTGATGGACTGGAGTGGTGTGGATTACTTGTGGATGATTGTGATGTATTTATCAGCTGTTTGGACTCTCATTCTGACGGCAAATCCTGGCCAGGACGCGTCCTGGGAAAATGGCACGTATGGTCACCCTATGCAATGCTGCCTTCAAATATGGCCAAGTGAATCTGGAATAGTCTTTGTATTGTATCAGGACAAGCCTATAATGTCTTAAAATGTGGCCTATAGACAACTCATCAGGTTTTGAGACAGTCAGTGGACATTACAGCATCTCCCTCTGCTGACCTTGCATGTCCAAAACATTCATAAACGGCTGTCCTCCACTTGAATCATGATTGTGAACAAGGTCATGTCTTTATGAAATCTGGGTCCAAAGTATGCTACACATCCTTGAAGTACCATATAAACATCTGAAACCCTTACAAAATAACACAGTGTGTCTCTAGGTACACTAGCAAGCATAATTTAAGATTTTTTAAAATGTTTTTGAAAGACGTTTCTTATGCTCATCAAAGCAGTAATATTGTGAAATATTACTAAAATATAAAAGCTGTTTTCTATTTGAATATGTTGCAAAATGTAATTTTTTCCTGTGATGCAGAGCTGAATTGTCAACATCATTACTCCAGTCTTCAGTGTCACATGATCCTTCAGCGCTGCTTCATATTTTTTAGAAACTGTGATATGTTTCATTCAGCATTCTTTCAAAAGAACAGCATTTATTTGAAATGGAATCTTTTGTAACACCTTAAAAGTCTTCATCCTCAACTCAAAGCTTTTATTTAATTTTGATAATCAACCTTTAACATGACCCAGTCACTCAATAACATTGAATACCATAAAGACTGTACTAGATTCAAAACACCTCCAGAATCCATCACAGCGCTTGCTTTACCTCTAAACCCACACAACCACTTGACTTATTCAGTGTGGACTGAACTTAGATCTTTCTTTTCAGCCTAAGATACTCCGAAGTTTGATTGAATCTGAAGCTGACTTCATCTGTGGATTTTCACAGCTGCCTGTGCCATATGAGTCTGCTGGGTTTGAGGTCACAGTGCACAGTCTGTTGAGATGGTTCGTTTCTACACCGGAGTGCAGAAATTTGAAGAAATGCCAGTTTGAGCCCAGAGACTGGGACCTGAATCTGAAACAGGAAGGGATCTGGTCAAGAAATCCTGAAGGAATGCTGCTGGATTGCTATTGGACCTTGCATGATTTGGAATCAATCCAAATAAAAATCCAAAATCTGCATACAAATCTGAAGAAAAAAGTCTGTCTATACAGTAGCACCTTGATTTACATATACATAGTTCATCCAAAAATGAAAATGTATTCCATCCAAGATGTGGATGAGTTTGTTTCTTCATCAGAACAGATTTGGAAAAATTGCATTTCATCACTTGCTCATCAAAGGATGCTCTGCAGTGAATGGGTGCCGTCAGAATGAGAGTCCAAACAGCTGCTAAAAACATCACAATAATCCACAAGTAATGCACACCACTCAATTAACATCTTGAGAAGACAAAAGCTGCATGTCTGTAGGAAACAAATCCATAATTTAGATGTTTTTAACTTCAAACCATAAGTTCATAATCCATTATAACACTTCCTCCAGTGAAAAAGGCCAACTCCTGCTGTCCTCTCACATCAGAATCCACCTACATATTTGTTCAGAACTGTTGCTTGATCTGTGCATATTTCTCTCCTGATTCAGACGAGATGACTTTTTCACTGGAGGAAGCGTTATTATGGATTATAGATTCATAATTTAGCTGGAAGCAACAGTTTAAAGTAAAATATGTCTCAATGGTGAATTAGTTTCTTTCACACATGCAGCTTTTGTCTTCACAAGACATTAATTGATGGACTGGAGTGGTGTGGATTACTTGTGGATGATTGTGATGTATTTATCAGCTGTGCTGTTTGGCCTCTCATTCGGACGGCACCCATTCACTGCAGAGGATCCACTGGTGAGCAAGTGATGTACAGAAATGCTACATTTGTTTGGGTTGATAATCTGTGCTGCAGAGTGAACATGATGTTCACCACCCTTCAATCTAATTAAGAAATTATTACTTGTCTATTTAATTATCAATAACGTCATGATAAGTTCTCCAATCTTTAACATCCACAACCTTGCAAATGCAAAACTAGGATACACATCTAGTTTCCAAAGCTGTGATGTACTGTAATCTGATAACATATGCAGCATTCCTCACAGAGATGAATGATGGAGCCGGCTGTATTGTATCAGGTTTATGGTGCTTGTCATTCCGGCGGCGGCACTATTGTGGCATCGCAGCTGGACAAACAAATGATGCTCAATGGATGTTCTGTCAACTGCAATAAGATTTGATGATATAGAGAAGCACAGACAGCACTCAACTGAATTTGAGAGCACAAAACGCGATAAAATTTCCTTGAGGCTTGCTGACAACAGACTGACATATATTTCTAGAATATGCTTAGCATAAACAGCCTGTCAGTGGTGTTTTGTAATGAGAGAAAGTCTTAGTCAAGACCTAACCTGAGAACTGGAAAGGAAAAGTTGCATAAAGTGCTCTGGGTGGTTATTGCTAGGCAGTTGCTAGAGCGCTCTGGAAAGTAGCTAGGCAGCTTCTAGGCAGTTGTAAAGTTGATTTGGGTGGTTTATATTTGTCTCTCATTTTGAAGGCTGCACCCTCCGGAAGTTGCATTTGTTGTCCGCATATTTCACTGAGGATGTGTCTTTACCATTACATTCCAAAGTAAGAAAGAAATTACAATAAATTATGCCTCACAAGAAATAACAGTCAACTTTATGTTGGTTACTTTTCTAAAATGAGACATCCTCGATGATGTATATGGGGCCGACAAATGTGACCTCTGGGGGCGCAGCCTTTGAAATGAGACAGTTTTTTAGTATTATTTCTATAGTATTTATTAATATTTTGAATTAGCTTTTATATTTTCAATTTTTGTTTTATTTTTAGTTTCAGTTTTAGTAATTTTGTTATGTGCGTTTGTCTTTTTTTTTTTACATTAGTATTTAACTATTTTGCCTTCAGTTTCAGTCATAGTAGTTCAGCTTATTTTATTAGCTGACATTTCATTTCAGATAGTTGTTTTAAAGGGTTTTTTAGTGTGTGTTTTTCTTTTTCTTTTTTTATATTTTGTTTTTATTTAACAGCTTATATTTTCATTTTTTGTTTTAACTTAAGTTTTAGTAATTTTATGTTTTTGTCATTTTTATTAGTTGTAGTTTTTTAAAATACATATATTAAACATTTTTATTTATTTCAGTTTTAATGTTAGTAATTTTAGTACTTAACCTTTAGCCACAGTTTGTACAATAACAGTTGTTAGACTAGTCAAACCATCATAATTAAGTACACAAAACTGTAATAGCATGCATCTTTCCTCTGGCACTCCACAGTATTTTTACGTTTAAATTAAGCACCGGAAGCACTGTACATTTTCTTAATGCATCCAAGGAATTCTTGCTCTGTCATGCAGCCTGAGTTTTCTCCAGTCACATATATAGCGCTAGCTGGCCAAAAGCTGCATCCCACTTTGCCAAATGAGAGCTCTGCAGGCACAGAAACAGGATGACTTGGACATCTGCCACAGCCCGGAAGACTCTACTGCTGCCTCAATAATAATAAATCCAATCATAGAGCCAGTCCGCTACACCAGTTTGACATTCATAAAACCCAGCTGACGCTCTACAGGACTCTATGTAGGTTATTACATTGCCAGTTTTCTAAAGCACCATGTGTTTATGTATACCTGACAAAAACAGATACGTAAAGGAACAAAAACGATGCAGTAAATGGAACGAACTTTAGATCTACTAGAGCATTAGTTTGGTTTCTTTCTAGTTGATTCTAGATATCAACATTGCACTAACATACTGTGTAACTTCAGGTTTGCAGTTTGTTTTTCCAATCTGAAGGAATTCGCAATCATGTAGAAAGAATCCAGGCATAGCGGCTCGACCCCTCTAGCCAAAGGCCTGACTTTATTTCATTGATTTTAGATGTTGACGGATTGGACTCCATCAAACCCATTTAATTAGTATTGAGGCACCAGGCTGCAAATGGAGATAGACTAAAGGGGGTGGGGGTCTAAAATCATTCGGCTGATCTGTTTAAATATCATACAGCATGGCTAACCAGCACCTTGTAGAATTAGATAATGAAACTACATGAGTTTGTATCCTACTTTAGGGAGGAAACACTGCACAGTTCATTAGACAGTGACGGTGAGTCGGTCTGACAGTGTAAGATATGGTGACTGTGAACTGCTTCTATTATTATGAGGTTCTGGAGTGTGTGGACGGATTGCTCTGCTGGAGAGTGTTCTGCAGCACGTCCCATCAGTCTTTAATAATTTACATAGAGCACATTAAGTTACATGCTGCTGGAGCGCAGCAGGCTGGAGTCAGAGCAGGGCCAAAGAGTTATTATATTTACTGCAGACAAGGAGCTTTAAAATATGTCATTCATTTCAGTGTCATCTGGTCAGTTTGCGCAGGCTCCACCGGAAGTACGCAAAATGGAGGCTGCCATCTTCAAGGGTGTGTTCACACTTGTAGTTTGGTTCGTTTGGTTCATTTGGTCCAGACCAAAAAGGAAAATGATACAGCGGAATAAAATTATATGTACACGCAAGATTGAGCGCGCTTAGTCCAGCAGACGGCATTAGGTGTGTTCGACTTAAAGTGGCGCTAAGCAGACCGATCGGTTAATGGATGCTTTGGTATCATACACCTGCAGCGCCGTTTTAAGTCAACACACCTTTTGTTTGGGGTGTTCGGTGAGTTCCGTCACGATATACGTCATTCAAGCCGACCAATCAGGTTGTGAACGTATCACTATGCCTTTAGGTTCGGTGTCTTTAGGTTCAGTGTCAAAAATGCCAATGTGAATGCTAAGCGGACCAGGACCAAATGTATCATTTTCCTTTTTGGTCTGGACCAAATGAACCAAATGAACCAAACGAACGGAACTACAAGTGTGAACACACCCTAAGACACTCTGTTCTGGGATTAAGCTTTAAAAAATTTAAAATTATTACTTGGTGAATTGTTATGAATTATAACCTCATAAATTAATATTTTACAGATTTAACAGTGATCAGTGAAGCACCATAAGTGTATATCCTTATATTTTATGTATTGTCTACTGATTAGTAAGTTGGATAGCTGACATGTTACTGTCAGTGTTGAGTAGTACCAAATAGCCTTTCCTGGCTTGCTGGTTAAATACGTACAGTTCACAATAAAAGAATCGCTGTTTTCGCTAAAGAGCACATAAAATTTGTGGTGGGAGAAGCATGTCTTGTTGCTATGCTGAAGACATCTGCTGGTTGAAGTTGTGCAAATGCAATGAGAACACAAAATTAAAATAGTAGGCTATTTAACTTTAGTAGTATTTTATCACTTTGTAGCCCTTATTTATTTTTAAAGAATATTATTTAAATTTTACTCAACTTTTATGAATTGAAATCGCTAATAAACTGGTTCAAGGGTTCAACTTGAAATCAACTACTATACTCTCAAACCATTTCAGAACGTTTCTGTAACGTAACAGTAACGAAGCCTCCATCACGTGCAGTGTTGCCAACTAATTTTCAGGGGAAGTTGCTAAAGGAAGTTTGATTTGTTGCTAAAAGTTGCTAAATGATGTTGTGATGACATTGCGTGATGACGTCATTACGTAATCACGATGCAAAATTGTGTCAAATCTCAGCAAAAACATATATATATTTTATATATGTTAATTTAGATTTGTTCGTAGCAATATAAATGCATAATATAATATTAAAATATAGCCTAAATAACTATTTTTAAATCCATTGAATTATCAAAATCGTACACATTTTTGAACGATTACAATTTAAGTTTTATACTTTAAAGCAGTTTATTAGTAGTTAGTTAGTATGCTGCACTCTAAGAAAAGTAAAAAAATAATGCACAATCTACTGTGTTAATATGAAGGAATTTTCTGGATTGATTTTTCCACAGGTTTTTGTACCTGCATTTTTAATTACGCATTGTATTTTGTGTTTTCGGGTTACAACGGATAACGGATAATGTCCTGGAAAATTACTAGCACCTTTTCCATTTTTCTGCATATTTTTCTTACAGTGTACTGTAAGAAACAGTGTAACTCATCAACAATCGCAGGTACAAGCTACTAACAAAGTGTCTCATAAATGAAAAATAACAGTATTCAATTATTCAGATATTATTACTATTAAACAATTGCAAATAGCAGATAACTTAATTCCTGTAACGTGTGTACTGCTAGGCATCTTTGGTTTCCTCTTTTTGTGTAATTTAAATGGTAAATTGTGCCTTTTTATCATTTGAGTCACGAATCAAAAGTTGCTAAAACTGCCAAATAAATGTTTTAAAATAGCTAAATTTGTTGCTAGGTGCTTTTGGAAGAAAAAGTTGCTAGGGTAGTCTGAAAAGTTGCTAAATTTAGCAACAAAATTGCTAAGTTGGCAACACTGATCACGTGTTGGTTCGAAACGCTAATCGAAGAGAAGTATTCATAAACGTTTCGAAGATTCGTGAAGAATTATGAATCGGTTCCTTAAAACGAGTCGATTCTCTAAAATAAACACGCTTGTGAACATTGGGCTCAGCGTGGTTAAACACACGAAAAAGAGTGCATTTTCTTTGTTGTTTGTTGTTATCAAAACACTGTCTCATTGTTTTACCAGGTTCACCTCTGTATGACATGAACTGTACGCGGGAATCAGTCTTTTAAATGTCAACGGTTATTTTGACGGCTGGTCTTTATGAAGACGGTGCTTTTTGGAGCTGTAAGTATTTTTTTTTTTTTTATGTCAGAACATAAAAAGAATCCGGTAAATTAACTTTTATAAGATGATATTTCGGTTCTGTTTACAAACGATATGTTTTTGTCATTTGATAACCTGCGATCCCGATTGATCGAATACTAACTTTACAGCAATTTTGTTTTTGCTGCATTTCACTAGCAATATTTGTTAATTGATTTTAAAAAATACATTTACCATTTAAATTGAATGATTTTGTGATGTGAATAGCCAGTCAGTAGTGATATATCGGTAACTATCCTTATTGAACTATAAAAGAACCGGTTAATAGTCTCTTGAAGCGGACTTTTTTGGTCGCGTTTCTGTCCACACTGGTCGCCTTGTATTTTATATTGTTTTAGCCCGTGAGGACAGTACAGTCGACAAAGATGTATTATTTCGGGGTACACGCTCTCTTTATTAATTAACATTCAGTACAGTTTAATATGTAATGTCTTTTGTTATCACGCTGCAGATTCATCAGCGCAGCAGCCACTGTTGCCAACTCTCGCGAGACAAATAAGCAACCGCTGCATCAAAAACAAGCCCAGTATTTTTTTTGATGATTATCATCAATATGATTTATTATCAATTATTTATTACCAATAAATGAACCGGCAACCTATTAAACTGAAACCACTCTTTTAACTGAAAAGCAAAACCAGATATGTTATTTTACAAAAATCAGCAAACTGCAACAAAGTGAGAACAAAAAGCTCATCTCCAATCACCAGAATAGGATCAGAGAGATGGAAAAGGAGAAAAACACAAGAGCTTCAAAGGGGAACTGTAACATAGCCACATATGTATAGCCTACTAAAATATAGGCTATTCGAACCAAATGTATAAGATATATCGTTTTAGTATTAGTAAAGGACAACTTGTTTTTATTACAGCCCATGATAATTAATACAACAAAAACATTGTAAAAATGAGGCTAAAAGAAAGTCATCCCACAGTCATCCCACATTACAGCGTCACGCGCCTTCTTTTTGAACGTGATTTTCTCCAATGAGGCAAATTAAGCACATTTGCCAAATTAAGCTGCAGCACTTATATTATTGCACTGGTTGGCTAACTGTGAGCAGAGTGCCAACCAATGCATTGGAGAATACGGCGAACATAAATAAAGAAACGAAGTTGCTTGTCAGATTTCCCTAACAAGCAACCATATATTTTTTAAATAAATCCAAAAAACCGCGACCCGGGATTTTTTCACGCAACTTTACAAAAAAATAAGCCCAAAATCGCGTATAATAAGCGGACTTGGCAACTATGGCAGCCGCTAGAACCATAGACTATAAAAACAGGCTAGAACACATCCCCTGAAGTCCTCCGCATCTTTCGCGCTTCATTGATTGGTTACTGCGTCTCTCGCCCCGCCTTCTCGCGTTCTCCTCCCCTCTTCTCCGCTCACTCCAACCTGCCTGATTTTCACAGCTCAGCGTTCTCCTTACATGTAGCTAGTGTAGGGGTGGGATGGGTTTCAGAGTGTGCCGTGAAAAAAAATCCCTCCTCACCCAATTGGAAATGGGAGTAGTTTTTATTGAGCCGTGATTGAACCAATGACAGCTCAGTGCCGGGAAACACAGCAGTGAAACACCAGGGGCTGTGGCGCTGAGCAACGATTGCAGGGTGTGAGACTACAAATGTGTGTGTGTGTGTGTGTCTGTCCCGATCCGAGCTATTGTGTGTGTGTGTGTGTGTGTGTGTATGTGTGAGCGTGGGGGTGCGTAGGTAGACATCAGGGGTGTGTGTGTGTGTTTGCACAGGTCTGATATTTCCAACACAACCAGAAGAGGATAAACCAAAAGTCCTGATTGTTGTCACTTCTTTTTTTCTCCCCCAAGCTTTCCAAGTACCCTGCTCGCTCTGCGAAGTTTCTTTCCTCAACCCCCTTCTGCATCACCACCCTCCTCTTGGTGCAGTACATCTCCAGTGAGGATACACACGGTACAGAGGTAAGTACAGTATCCCCCTTTTATGATAAAGCATGCCTTTTATACAATGCAGATTATCATTTTAATGCTTAGACAGGAGTCTAAATATAGTCTTTCAGTCATTATAATAAAAAATCAGGGAGAGGATGGCAGAGAGGAGAGAGAGGAAGACCTTTGTCAGCGAGTGGAACTTTCTGAGCGTAGCGTCCTAGTGCTGCAGTATCACATTACATAATAGTAGCCGATGTGCGTAGAATAGAACTTGAGAGTCTCATAATTTGTACACACAATATGCATCTCTTGATAACTCAGAGATGCGGTCTGACACGTCACTGCTGGCTTTGTAGATTGAGTATGCATGATCATAAAACACAACTGCAGCTGTTTGTGCACTTTTTTAATGTTATGCCAAGTTTTTTTGAATGGTTTATGTGCATTGAAACACTACAGCGTTCTCTATAATTGTTTGAGTTGATAGTATAAGCTGTTTTGCAGACTATTTAGGGTTGGCGTCCAGCGGAGAGCTCGTTACTGGCCGTGCGGCTGCTGATCGTGCCATCTTTTTGCTGATCAAGCTGTTCCGCTGACAACAGGCGCAGATTTACTTGTCCTGTCTGCTGGCGAAGGATGTTATAAACCTGATTACCTTGATGTTTAGGGGAAGTGAACTGCACCGTCTTGTTGTTCTCATTTAACATTTTATTATGCATGTGAAATGAACTGCGCTGAGGTCAGTTGCAAAAGTCGAGCGTTGTGTGTTGTGTTCATTCTTGTGTGTACCTGCACTTCTCAAAGACATCCCAGCAGGGCCGATAACAGGAAAAGGCAATTTAAGAGGTAATCTCATTGATTGCAGTGGTGACCAGGTGAATAGCGCTGGAGAAAGACAAATGCAGACAGATAGATAGATAGATGACTGGGAGGTGCCCTGGGCCGCAATGCTTCGGCTAAGTGCTTCGGGTCAGTCCTTGAGAGCGCCACATAATAACGGCACTCGTTTAGATTCAGAGTAGACCTCGCTCTACTCAAAGCAGAGGTGAGACAGAGGAGGCATCGCCGCATTGGACACATTCACACACACACACACACACGTTTGAGGGTTATGTGTGGAGGCTGTTCAGTGGAGTGAAACCGTTTCCCCTTCCTGTAATAAATCACGCTCCCTTGCTGCTGTACAGGGGCCGGTAATGTTTGAAGAAGAACATTGTCCCTTTTTTTTGTTTTACAGTAATGGATAGGACTTGGGTAATAATTACGCAGTATCAGGACTCATAACTCAACAGGACTCCTAATGCACCGCTATTATAAAGAACATCTCGCTCGTCATGAGCCTGGGGACGTTGCTTTTGGTTTATGCTCTAGTATTTACTGATTTTTCTTATTTGGAGTATAGACTTGTTCTGGTATTCGGTAATGCGATATATCACGGTAATGAATATGCACGATATTGTTATCGTGGGCACTTCTGAATACCGTGAATAATTATATATTACGAATTATTCCGAATTTTGAATGCATTTTAAGAATACTTTTCCCATCAATTGGTCAAAATGCACAACACCGCTGTACGGCACTCTGATGTAAACAAGCGCGGACGATAAGCACATGGCGGAACATGTGAGAGATGCTCTGGATGAAAGCGCACTTTCACTCTCTGACAGCAGATGGCGCTAAACTGCAGAAATAATAATAATAATAGTAATTCATGTAAATGCAGCCGTTACCCCGTAAACCCTGTAAACAAAGCAGCTGCTCTACTTTCTGTTTCTGAATCGTGTTTAAATTATTTAAACAGCTATTCAGATTTGTGTATTTGCTATGATGTTCATCACAGCGCCAAATACTTAAATATTTAGACTTAATAGGCTATTTATTTTCAAACTTTTTTTACATTTTAATCTGGACTACAACATGCCCTAGATATTGTTTGAAAGTGTTTTGATTCTTTATTGTTCGGTCACACTTTACATTAGGGCTTCATTAGTTAACATTAGTTAACATAAACTGCCAATGAAAAATTCTTCTGAACATTCATTAATCTTAGGTATTCCAATATTTAATAACACGTTGTTAAAATCGAAAGTTGCAACTGTGTTATTTAATGAGCTAACATGAACTAAGACTTGTATTTTTTTAACAAAGATTAATAACTTCTGTAGCAAATGTAGCTATTGCTCATTGTGAATGTTAATGCATTAACTAAGGTTAACTAATGAGGTCTTATTGTAAAGTGATACCTATTGGTCTTTATAGTTCTTTTGCACTTTAATCTGTGTAAAACTTTTAACTTTATACATTTTTCTGTATTGCTTTATTGCATTTAAATGTTCAGTTATTTTTGTTATAAGAAAAAAGTTATTAAACCTTTTATACTGTATTATGACAGCACTTTTTGTTTAAACTAAATTCTAATATCGTGATAATACCGTATACCGTGATAAAAGCATTAGCAATTAATCGCAACATGAAAATTTGATACCGGCATATCCCTATTGGAGTATTAGTGACATACCCGAACCTCTTATTTTTCTATCTATATCTCTCAGTCTCTAGAGTGCTGTACGTTTTTAAAAGTGGATATCTGCTTGATGGTTCATGAAATTGAATGGTCTTTGCCTGCTGTAATCGTGTCTTGCTGAAATTGGGATGCGTTCACATAAAGCGTAAGGGTCTCCCTGTGGTTCTTCTAATCAGCATGGTTGAAATGAACGTCGGCACGCTTTAAATGTGTTGTTTTCTTTCGTAATAAGCTGATATCATTACTTTCATAAAAGCCACAACAGGATAGCATTATTGCAGCAGGGTCAGCAGGTTGCATAGTCAAGATATAAACAGTACAGTTAGCTATATGTGTGTAACCATACACTTCTGAGAATGATTAAACATAGTGACAGGCTGATATATTGAGTGTCAGATGATTTATTTGAGATTATGGGCATCGCCTGTTGTGGTTTCCCCTTGTGTTAGTTTCAAAATAGAAAGATAGCATCCTCAAACAATGAATAATTTACTTTTTTGGTGGTTTTTGTTTTGTGCATTTTGAGTAAATATTGTGTAAAATGGGTGATAATCATTATCTTTGTTGTATTTAATTTAATTTGATTATTTTTATTTTCCATTGCCCATCCTAGAGTAAGTGTTTATTTTATTTTATTTGATTCCCACCCTGTTCTCTAGATATTGAGACTAGCCTTTAAAATTGGTGAAACACTACATACAATCAAAATGGCCACGTAATATGTTTGCCATAAGGCAGTGATTCTCAGACTGTACATTTGCCAGGTTCAATATTAATGAAACAATTGATCTGTCATCAGTGATGCTGCACTGAAGGAACCATAAGCAAGCTGGCTAAATTGGTCATATTTGACCAAGCTTTAAAAGCCTTTCTAAACACGTTTTCTTTTTTTTTATCACTTCCGGTTTTCATACATCTGCATTTCAAACTGCGTAGTAAAGGTGTGGTAGTATCATGTTCTCTCTCTCTTTTTACCTATCCATCCGTACCTTCTCTTTTTTGCACCGACACAGCTTTGATTTAACAGCATCTTCGCTGTCACAATCACTCCTCATGTAATGGCTTTGTAAACTCTGAGTGCTTAATATGGAAAATGCAGAAATACAATTCAAGAGCTCAGTCACGCCAGCTGTTTTGGCCACTACATATGTTCATTCACAATAACAAGAGGGAAGCTCTGAGGTTTGGGTTTGTTTGATATACTAATGGATGTAATTGTCACTGCAGTGTTTAGTGAAAGCCTGAATACAGCCAGCAAATTAGTGGTGGGGATTTGATTCATTCCAGTGAGTCGACTCTTTTGAGATTCATTCAGGGACACTTTCTGTCTATTATGAATCATTGAATCATTTGCTTAAAAATTCATTCTAAAACACAGAATCATTCCATCATGACCGAAATCATGACCGAAACAAGTTGTATTGTCCTTTTTAAAAATGTACATGTTACAGATTTACTAAGAGACTCTAGAAGTGTTTTAGCAATGTTAAGCATTTTTTAAGCATGTAATTCAATAATAATTTTCACACATTTAAAAATTGGGATAATGCGTGAAATATAGGGATAATGTCACTGCATGAAAGTGAACAACAGTGATTCATTCACAAGATTCACTGATTTCGTGTGTGAACTCCACACACGAAAGGTCGCATTTAAGCAGCGATCTCCCCCTGTCCATCAGATTACTCAGAACTGATGATAGAGCAGCAACCGAGTTTGACGTGTTCGTGACAGCTCTATAACATAATATTTAGTGAGGACAGCCAAAGTGCTGGGCTGGTAGATTCAGTGCCCTCAGGCTGCGAGATGTTACAGCATGCTGACTAAATCAGATGAGGAAGGTGTGTGTGTGGGAGTGTTAGAGAACAAGAAAGCAATTTTACAGTTCTATGATATTGACCCTTTGCTAAGCTCCGCCCCTTTGGTTACCATTGCTCGCACAGATAAGCGTTATGGAACTGGAATGAACTGTGAACAGTGTGATTTTCAGTAAAATGTGTACAAAAAGTGGTAAAACTCGAATAGATATTATTTCTACATGGTCTGTGAAGTGAAACCATTTGTCTTGACAGAAACTGTTGAATTACACAGTAAAATAGACTGAATCAGAATGGAAAACAGAAAAGCCTCATTTGAAAGTGTGATAACATAGTGTATGCAAAAATGAACTTTTATAAAAATAAACAATAAAATGTACATTTTAAAAATGTAAAAAAAATACACAACTTTTTACCGTTTTCTTTGGTGATTTCTTTCAAATGCAATTTAAAGCTATTTAAACACACAGAACTTGTGCTGACTTTCATTGGAAAAGAGTAACATTTTGTTGGATAACCTGGTGGACGACAGGATTGGTCAGTTACATTTTAAAGGCGGGACTTAGTGAAGAATCTGTAAGATAGCTCTGTTTTGGCTAAAAGTTGTCTCTTCTTAATGATATCATTGCAGGGTTGTCAGTCAAACTGATGGATAGGCATTGACCTTTCTGCGTTTGTGGTTTTTTGTAGTCAAAAGTAAAATCTGTTATGATGGAAATAACTTTAGGCACTGGTGGCATTGGCTTTATGCTAATTTGGGAATACTGTCTTTTGTGTGTTCGTGCATGAGGCAAATTATGTATGCATTCTTATAAAACTTCACATATTGTATTTGCAATAACATAATCTTGCAGCAATAACCCGTCAGGTGAAGCAGCGGTGCTGTAAAACAAGGCGTGAATGCTAACAAATGGCTGGGTGGATGACTGTGGGCCACAGCGCCTCAGGCTAACACATGCAGACTGCTGCACGGCGCACAGCTACTGGTGCAGTGTGAGACACACACACACACACACACACACACACACACGAGTATTGCTCAGAAAGCTCTTCTACACTCCACTGCCAATTCTGACAAAGACAAACGGAGTTGAAGTGTATACCGCTGAATTACACAGTTTGTGTGTGCGTTTATCCCTTACAAACAAGCACTGTAGCTGTACTGTGGTACAGTGATGGTATCAGAGAGTAATACCATGGTACTTTGATATAACCTACCTTACCTTACTGATTGCCATATTATGCATGTCAGAAGACTGATGTATGTTTGGGACCAGTGTTTTTTTTTTTAGTATTTTATTATTAGTAGTATTATTTTGGTATTACTATTATAGTATTTTTGAATATTTTGAATTAGCTTTTAATTTTATATTTTCAGTTTTGTTTTCATTTCAGTGTTTTATGTGCTTTTGTCATTTTTATTCGTTTTTGTTTTTTAAATATTATTAAATGTATTAGTTGTTTTTTAATGTTATCAAATATTTAAATGTTTCTATTTAGCTTAAATTTTTTTTTCAGTTCTAGTAATTTTAGTGCTTAAACTTATACAAAAAAATGAAAATTTGCTGAAAATGTGCTCACTCTTAGGCCGTCCAAAATGTAGATGAGATTGTTCCTTAATTGAACAGATTTGGAGAAATTTAGCATTCCAAAACAGAGTTCAAACAGCTGATAAAAACATAATGATCCTTTTTCACTGTAGGGAAACGTTATTATGGATTATGAACTTGTATTTTGACCAGAAAGAACGATTTAAAGTTAAAGCATCTTGATGGATTTGTCTCTTACAAACACGCAGCTTTTGGCTTTACAAGATGTTCATTGATGACTGGAGTGGTGTGGTTTACTTGTGGATTATTGTGATGTTTTTATTAGCTGTTTGGACTCTCATTCTGACGGCACCCATTCACTGCAGAGCATCCATTGCTGAGCAAGTGATGCTACATTTCTCCAAATCTGTTCGGATAAGAAATAAACTTATCTACATCTTGGATGAGGGTGAGGGTGAGTCAGTTTTCAGGAAATTGTCATTTTTGGGTGAACTTTGGTTCCTTTAACAATAACAACACTGTTTGGAACATGCAGATCAAACCAATCACTTTCATGTAAACGTTATGTTCAAAATATTCATGATTTTGTACTGAATTGTGAAGGCAGCCAATGTAAACGCCCTTTTACAGAGCAACCAAACAGTTCTGATCCCAGCACAAGCTGATCAATACAAGTGCGGCTATTCAATGCAGTCCCCAGAGACCCCTGAACGTCTCTGATAGATGAGTTATATTGTTTATGCACGTCACACCGAACTCCTCAATGCGCTGGTTGAACCTCTAATGGAAAAACTTCAGTTAACTAACGTAATTAAGCTCACGTAAGATGTGAAGCCAGAACTCTTTGCATGATAAGTGAGAGTCTTGTCCTGGGATGAACAATATGTTGCACTTAATTAAAAACACTTTGTTATTCTCATTTCCTACCGCCGCTTTATGCATTTTTCATCGCAAATGATTATGATATTAAATAGTACGTATAATTGCATAAGCATACATTTGTTAAAGTGTGTGTTGTTTGTAGTTCCTGCATTTAATTTTCACGATTTGCAAGTTGGATTCACAATCGAAAATATTTTCAACAACCTACATGCAAAGTGGCGTCTGCTGCAGACAGGTTTAGCACTGCGCTTCGATTCGGCGTCCGCTTTTATGTTGGCTCATTAATGAATGATCGATGATCTGTACTGCTGCATGATCAAATTACCAGCTAGAACCACAGGCTGATAAAACAAGGTGCTTGAGAGAAGGAGTTCATATATTCTGGTGCTGTAATAGACCAATTATACTGCTCTGCTGCCCCCTCCTGGTGCTCTGTCATTAGGGACCAATAATAGCAGTGCGTCCTTCAGTGGATGACATAGAAGTTGTAGTTTTCCTTTATATGGTCATGCTTGTGAAAGGAAAATCTGTTGTTTAGAGAAATCACAAAAGAGAGTTTTTTAATATCTCAATTGTTGCTGTCTAGCAGTGAGATTTAATTCTTTCATCTAAACCACTTTGATTTCAAAACGAATTGATTGGGCATAAAATGGGTGGAATAATCCCACATACCTACATGATATGAGGGATCCAAGCTATGTCTAGAAAGCAGAATATCATAGAGACTTGAGGGTGCAGCACTTGATTTTGACCTGGAAGCAATTATACTGTGAAAAAAAGAAAAGAAAATAAATTTACCATAAAATACTGGCAGCTGTGGTTGTTTTGTAAAAAATACGGTAGCAACATTTTTTGACTTTACAGATTGAACTTAAACTCATGGTAAAAAAACAACAACTATATATTTCATTAACTGATATAGGCTTAATGTTAAAATACTAACCTACTAGTACTAAAATCTGTTTCAGTAACATGTCATGCATGCAAATACAAAACACCGTTGTGGTAACATACTTGACACTAAAATAATGCAATGAACCCAGAATTCTGGGAATGTCGGTTTTTCATTGTTAATTATAAGATGACTAAAACTGTACATTTAAAAATATTTTACTGTAACATTACATGAAACGTCCCATTAGATTCATTCATTTGTTTTCACCATAGAGTAAGGGAATTTACCATTAAGCAATTAGCAGTTTTTTACTGTAGCATTTTTACTGTTAATTTTTTGCTGTTAAAATTACAATACATTTTACAGTGACTAGCAGCCACCCAGAATACCTTAGCAACCATATAGCAATGCACTTTGTCAGAAAACTTTCTTAGAAGCAACATCCTGTCGAGCTACAAATGAAGTAGATTTGTAAATGAAGCACTGCAGGTTTATTTGCTGCTAAAGATAGAGAGCACAAATGCCAGGTGATTAGTCAATGTGCTTGTTTCTCAGTGGGTCGGACATTTTCTGGGGTACTTGCTCACACTGACCTAGATTTTAGCTTTATCTGTCGCCCACCTTTCTGAACTCCACTAGCCAACCGAACTATTTTTGGTGCCTGTGAGAGAAATAAAAAGTGTGGGCCTCTGTGTTTCTCTCTTTGTGTACAGTTGTTCAAATGCATGTGTGCCGGAGATTGTCTTATTACTTTGTGTGTGCCACTCAAACGGCCACATTAGGACCCCTTGGGGTCGCTAATCAGAAGCGTCTGTCACGTCACGTTGTAGATGATCGAATAAATACAGTCATAGTTAAAAAGCATTTTAGTGTGAGCGATACAGATATTTAAAATACTTTGTGTGGAGATTACATTGTTAATAATGTTGTACTTTTGCGGTGCTTTAATAATGACTCATTAAATATTATTATTATTATTATTATTATTAGTAGTAGTAAATATAATAATAATAATTATTATTATTATTGTATACCCTTTGACAACTGAGCATTGGCCATTGTCACGGAATCGGGTGTGTGGAGGCAGGCAGGACGACGAGGTTAACTAATGATTAGACGGGCTAAACCAACACAAAGGGAAGAAACCACAACAAACCGTCCACAGGGGCGTTACAGCCATCAGGTTAGAATATATTTGATCTAATGAGATGAAGTATTATTTTAGTAATATTTATTTATAGTATTTATTTATTATAGTACAATACCAGTCAAATGTTTGGACACTTTCCCATTCGTGTGTCCAAACTTTTGACTGGTACTACGTATATATAGAATACAGTATATAAATAAACAGAATATATATACATAAACACATTTTTTGCAGTGATCAATGATGTGGTGATCAAACACTTATAATGACGTGACAGAGATACGTAATGGAGGCAGGACATTTAACAATAAACTTTATTATCCAAAATGAGTCTGACATCAGTGCACTGAACAGTAAAGTTGAAGTTTATTAAACTTTAATTCAATTCAATTCCATTCAACTTTATTCCGTTGAAGTTTATCTCACTTCGGAACATTAATTCACGGATTTGCGCCACTTTCTTCACACACACAGACGAAACTTACTAGAGAAGTGTGAAGTGTGACATAATATAGGGGAGTGCCATGCACAAAGTAACGGGGGGGGTGTTAGTTGTAACACACGTGGTTTGAATATTTATTTTACCATAGTAAAATTAAAATTCTGGT
>NW_015552615.1:1710592-1711141 GCF_001515605.1 Sinocyclocheilus anshuiensis | reverse complement strand
GTCTTCACACACAGACGAAACTTACTAGAGAAGTGTGAAGTGTGACATAATATACCTCTGTAAATAAATACAATATAAATAGGGATGCACCGAAATGAAAATTCTTGGCCAAAACAGAACAAAATTAAACACTGGGCCGAGTACCGAATACCGAACACAGTTTTTCGAGTTTTTTTCTCCATGTATTTTGCCAAATTGTTTTTCACCATTGCATAAATTAAAAAGCCAAAATGTGCTTTTTACTGTTTTGTCTTGCTTTTCACACAAACAGCTTGTAACACTCCAAAGAGAAAGGAAAACTTGAAATCACATCATATGACCCCTTTAAAACAGAGCTGTTGTAATGATGATTATTATCATTATTATTGTCTTGCTTTTTATTTTTTTTTACAGAACAACAGTAAAATTACAATAGTACTAACATTTATGAATGTTGATAAGAGTATTTGCTTTTTCTCAACTTTTATTTTGGCGAAAACGCGCTGTAAGACCTCAATGCTATGGAGTCAATATAATGCCACATATATATGCAAAATAATAAAGTTTTCC
>NW_015552615.1:1709826-1710124 GCF_001515605.1 Sinocyclocheilus anshuiensis | reverse complement strand
AGGCCATTTCGCGATTTCAATCATCATACAGTAACCAGCAACAATCACCCCTTCCTCTTCTCATTGAAGACATGCGATACAGTCCTAAACGGTCTCTCACTGTCGGTGCTTGTAATGATTTTTGCGTCTTTCTCCGACAATTTAAATGCTTCCACACTGCGGTTACCGAACATTCGGTTCATCCGTAAATATAAATTCACTTCTCGCGCACTTTAATGCCCTTTGAATGTAATGTGTACGTTCCCTTGGAACTGGAATCATGGCAGAATATCATGTGAAGTCCACTTCGCAGGGCACT
>NW_015552615.1:1704416-1709666 GCF_001515605.1 Sinocyclocheilus anshuiensis | reverse complement strand
CTCGCGAACGCGCCGGCGGATCTCCACCAAATTCGGGGGATCCCTTCAGCTCGAGGAGCCCTCTCAAACGCCACCCTCCGCGCGTCGGTAGCCCCCCGGGATCGCTAGATCGGTCGGCATCGGACCGCGAATTTAATCACCCCTAACTCCCGAACCCCGGGGGCTATCGACGTGGGGGTGGTCTCATTCGAAAGCAGGCCTCTAGATGTACACTCTATTCACATTCGAGAGGGTTCCTCAAGTTGAAGGGATCCCCCGAATTTGGTGCGGATTCGCCGCGCCGTTACGGAGATGGCCGTTCAAAGTTTCAGTGGTTTTCCATAGACTTAAGCTTTAAAGCGTTTCATCCAGGTCGCCAGTAGCAAACAATAGAGCGCTCTGCTGGACAAACTAAGTAATTACACGATTCCAAGCATTTTATCTGCGTTATAGGTTCTGTAAAAAAAAGTGTTCATATCGGCGCATATCGGCGGCATATTCGCCGAAATCTGTTATTTATTCATCCAGGTCGCCAGTAGCAAACAATGGAGCGCGCTCTGCTGGACAAACTAAGTAATTACAACATTTCAAACATTTTATCTGCATTATATGTTCTGTAAAAAAAATTTTCATATCGGCAGCATATTCGCCGATGCCGATATATCGGCGACATGCTCATATCGGCCGATAATATCGGCAAAACGATATATCGGTCGGGCTCTAATATGTATGCAATGAATCTAAAACATTCAGTATTAATGCCTGTATAGCTGATTTGCGGCAGCTGATGAGCAAAGCAGGCTGAGTGGATTGAGCGCGCGGCGGCACAGATGCGCGAGCTTGTCGAGACTCACTTAGCACACGCATCATTTGGATTAAAACTTAATCGTAAAAATAAGACCATTTATAGGGGCATTCACTATAAACATCATCTATTTTCAACCTTAAGCATACACGACTTTCTGGCAAAAGTGAAACTAACAGCCTGTGTGAAATGCGCTAGGCTGTACTGTAGTTGTCCCTCTCATTCTCCACCAGAACAAATACGTGCACGCGTTGCGCATGTTTTGCTTGCTTCCTCGGTATCGGCAAGTACCAAAAATAAAAATATCGGTATCAGGCGAGTACTGGAAAAAGTGGTATCGGTGCATCCCTAGTATTTATACAATTATAGTATTCGTTAAGTATAGTAATTTTATGTATTTGTGTCATTTATTTATTTTTACTATTGAAATGTTAAAAATAATTATTTTTAACTTGAATGTATTTGTATTTTAGTTTTATTATATAATTAACTTAATTTTATTTTTAGTTTGTTGCCAACTTTTCACATTTTTGTTTATAGTAGATTTCCTTTGTTTTCTTTGAAAAAAAATTTTCCTGCTTATTTCAATGGCCAAAACAATTTTTAATAGTTTTTTGTTAGTTTTAGTAAAAAATACTGAACATGAAATTGTGTTTCAGTCAGGCTTTAAATAGACTGTGCATATCTAGATACATTGAGATCATTCTGAAAATGATCACTATATTATTATACACATTACATATTCTGTGAGAATGAATAAATAGAAAAATCTCCCGTCTGTGGCTGTATCTCCAACTCTTTTCATCTGCAGGTCAAAGCGGCACATGTCACTTGTGTTGAAGGCCTGATGCGAGTCATGTGAAAGGGCCTTTAGAGAGCGTAGATGTGGGCCAGAGTTTCTGACTGGCCTAATTTGTTCGACCTTCGCGGGGGAGAGAACAGACTTGTTAAAGAAACCCGCTCCCTCACTGCGAGGCCATGACTCCCCCCGCAGGTGCTCGCCGTCTCTCACTTCTGCCTCATCTGAATGTACGCTCAGATGTGTGCTGCTGCAGCTAATTTGCTCTTATGGCTTTACTAAAAGTGCTGCTGACTCACTTGTTCTCAGTATGTGCTGAAAAGCTTGACTGCCTGCTATCCTTGGGGTTTCCTAGTCAGAAACACTTGCTGCTGTCAGCTGTAATTTGTTTTTTATTTTAAAAATGTTGCTATTCAAGTTGAAAGTGCAGAGGTTATTGTAGTTAAGTAAAACAAACTGAAACTAAAACTGTAAAGCATTTTTGTTACTTTAAATAATGAAATAACATAAACTTTCTAAATGTAGTTTCACTTTAGGTATTAAAATAACTAAAACCAAAAATTTCATAAAAAATATATTTACATTTACATTGTCATTTAGCAGATGCTTTTATCCGAAGCGACTTAGGATGACAATAGAAGCAATCAAAACCATATATAGACATAAAGAACTACTAAAAATAACAAAAACAATAAAATTACTAAAACTTTAACTACAATTAAAATGAAAAGTGAAAATATGAAAACTGATAAATATTAATAAAAACAACAAATTGAAAAATCTATTTATTAATAAAAATAATAGTCGATGATAGTATAATAACACTGACTATAACTAATCCATTGTTTGTTTAAACTTAGTTTTTCAAATGTACCTTTAAATTAAACCAAATATCTTTCAAATGTACCTTTAACTATTCAAAAGTAGCCATGTTTTGTGACTCAGCATAAATCTATAACGTAAAATATATAGAAAACGTGTGAATAAATGTGATGTAATGCCTTTAAATGACTTCTTTTGGAAGATTTTCTCAGCAATCATTGATATATTAGTTTTGAATAATTTGATTAATTATTTGGCATGTTATGCATTTAAATGGAATGAACATTTGTATTAGATTGTATGTGTTTTTATTTATTAATTGATTGAGAATCTTGCGATCTTAAAAACTAACTGCATCACGCTAGCACATCCAGTCCTGTAGTTATATCTATCCGTCAGGCTGAACCTTGCCATTTGTGCTTTTCCACCAACATGCCAAAACTCTGACAAGGGCATCAGTGATATCAGGTTTACACTGCCACTGCAATGTGTTGGAAATGCAGCAGTGAGTTCATATTGCCTGTGCTGCAGTCGTCGGTTCAGTTTGGATTAATGAGGAGATCAGAGCTGACAGGAGCAATGGCAGTGAAACGCCCTGAAAATGACAAGTCAGATAAGAGGAAAAACAAATGACCCCATAACTTTTAATGACCACATCCATAATTTTCATCCTCTGAAAGGAGAGCATTGTCTTTACGTCTCCGATGAGAAATGAAGACAAACAATGTCAGATTTAACTGTGGAACGGGAAGTGTGTGTTTGACTCGTTTCTTAAAGGGAAAGTTTATTCAAAAATTGCAATAGTATCATTTACTCCCTTTACTCAGACCTGTTTGAATCTCTTTATTCTGTAGAAAACAAAGAGAGAGATTCAGACTATCATACCAGTGTTATTTTACTAGTATTTTAGTATTGTTTATGTGCTGTAGTATTATTCATACTTTCTATTAGCTTTCATTTTTATACTTTCAGTATTTATTTTAATTGTAGTTCGTTTTATGCTTTTTGTGCATTTTATTAGTATTTGTTTCATTTATTATTTATTATTAAGTATTCAGTTTTTTATTCATACTTTCTATTAGCTTTCATTTTTATACTTTCAGTATTTATTTTAATTGTAGTTCAAGTTTTATGCTTTTTGTGCATTTTATTAGTATTTGTTTCATTTATTATTTATTATTAAGTATTCAGTTTGAACTTTATTTCTGTATAAATGTATCTTTAAATTAAATGAAATATTTTTCAAATGTATCTTTCACTATTCAAAAGTAGCCATGTTTTGTGAATCAACATAAATCTATAATATAAAATATATAGAAAACGTATAAATGATTTGATATATATATGATATATATATACACACGCACACACACACACACATACACACAGTTTTAGTTAACAATAACGACACGATATTATGGAAGCCCATTTCTGCCATGGAATAAAAAATTAAAAAAGGTAATTGCAACTTTTTTTCGCCACTGTGAGTTTATATCTCACAATTATGACTCTTTTTTTTTTTTTAAGAAAAACTCAGAAGTTCAAGACATAAATAAACTTGAAAGAAAAATTAAGATTGCGAATTTATAACTAACAGGTTGCAATTATCTCATTTTTAATTTTTATTTTCTGTGGTGGAAATGGGCTTCCATACAACATTGTATGGCTTTAAAAGACCTGCTTGGGCTACTTGTATGGTACTTTTGAGTTCTTTTTGAAGGTTTAAAACTTAATTTACCGTTCATTGTAATTGGACAGCAAATTTAGAGTTTCTCCTTTTGTGTTTTGCAGAAGAAAGAAAGTCATAAAGGTTTGGAAAGAAATGATGAGGAGCAAATGATGACATGATTTTCATTCATGTCTGTAATATCCCTTTAAATTTCAGCCTTACTGTGATGCTATCACATGCAAATTTTAACGCTGGGCCAAAAGTAGTTTTTCAGACCAGGGCTCCAAACTGCGACTAAAACGGACACATTTGCGACCAAAAATATTAAATTGCGAGTGAAGTTTTTGCTGAGGTCGCCACTGGCGACTAGGCCTATGTATTTACATATTATAACTTTAAAAATTTGAATGTAATGCCTTTTTTCCTGATTGTTTTGCGATCACATCTTTTGTTATGTTCACGTATTAAACTGAGACGATGTGCATCAAAGTTTTAGTGGAAAAAAGAGTTTCAAACAGTCCTCATCTCTGCCGCACAGCAGCATTGTCGCACACCTGCTAAACGCAGCTCAGCTGTGCAGCGCGAGAGATCGAAATGACAGAGATGTGTGAAGTGAAAGTGCAGAAAAGCAGCGCCTATTTGGTGCACAACTTGATCTATTTCGTGCACAACTTGAACAAACTACAACAGGTAAAGCTGTCAGCTGTGTGGATATTGGCAATATCGTTAACAATTCTCGTTTATAATCATTAATAATATGGCTTCCTCTTAGCAAGATCTTAGTCTATGCTGTGTTCTGTTAATGCGTGAATTTCATTATTTGAAGCGGACTTGCCGTCCAGTAAATCGCAAAAAGCTTTGTGCTTTGTTACTTTTTAATAAACAAAGTATCAGCTTTAAAAGTCTGACAAATTCATAACTAAATTAATACAATAAATACGGTTTTGGCACTCTTTAATGCGACAGGCACGATCGCTTTAGCGCCTCAGTTCAAGCGGCAAGTGAACCCATTATATCTTGCTCTACTAGTACGAAATTAACATGAATCAACACCAAAAGGTAGGCTAATTTTATGAAAGCCTACAGTACAACTTACTGAAATGTCTCATGTAAAAGCTCATTCAGTGTTTCAAACTGCGGAAAACGTGTAAAGCTTGTAAACATTGCAACGTAATA
>NW_015552615.1:1642592-1704303 GCF_001515605.1 Sinocyclocheilus anshuiensis | reverse complement strand
TGAAACCATTTAGACAAAAAGGTTCTTCTATGGCATCGTGAAGCACCTTTATATTTAAGAGTGTATGACAACATTTACAGAATGCATTGAGGAGGAGCCAAACTACACTTAGTGATGCTTAAGGTCCATGATATTGGTACAGATTCTGTGTAATAAACAATGCGTGACTGTATATTTCAAGTTGGAAAAGACATTTAGTTCCCACTTTATGTGAACCTTAGTTCCCAGGTCATCTACAAGATGGATTCAAACGTTGATAAAGTCAAGAAAAGTTGAGACATAAACACATGACAGTATGATTGAAATGTTAAAATGTAAAAAAAATAAAAAATAAAAATAATAATAAAATAAGTAAAACACGTTTATTCTGTGGCACCTAAAAAAATAATTTGGCGCCTACGTTTTTTTCTTATAGGAGCCAATGGCTCCTTACTCGATTTTTTTTTTCGCAGAATGACGCACAAGTTACCCAAAGGCATATCTGTTTCCTTCATCGGGACTGCAGTTTTCTTGGAAATGGATTTTGTTATCAATCAAAATAACTGCACAGTGGGTCTGCAAAAACAACTGGCCAGACATGTGTTGTTGAGTGTTTATGAAAGGATCCAATCTGGAATGCCTTCATTTATCTAATCGTTTATAGCAAAGAGATTATTGTTTACTAGGATTTTTTCGTTTTTAGCTTGGGCCAGTAAGTAACCCCCTAGCAATCATCTGACAATGCACTCTCTCAAAGTATAAGCCGCATAAAATGACAGTCCTTGTGAAAATCAGCATGCGACTGACCTGTTAAAATCTTGGAACTGTACATTTTATATGTATTATTAGATTCGTGTTTAGAGCCCCAGTGTGTTACTTTTTGTAGCATTACATTAGAATATCCTCAGTTCCTAGATTTCTCATTTGTATACAGATTTGCATTGCATACGGTGTTGGACGTTGAAATTACAGTTCAGTATTTGCATCTCATGCCGCTTCTTTGAGTGGTTGTAATGCTCACATTCTATAACAGCATGCTTTTGTACAGCTCTTTGTTTAACAAAACATGTCATTAAATCTTCTGTATTAATTTACATAATTGGGCAATGGATGACTGTTTAAGTTGAATACGTCCACATGTAAAAAATTGTTTTTGCTGTTTTCGTAATACAAAGCAGCTTCACAGATAAGTCTGCTTCAATACCACCATGAACAGGTGAAAGGTGACAAGTGAAAGGAAAAAGATGGAGGAAGAAACCAAACTCTTTATAGACAATGATGTTTGAAAGTTTGCATCTGAGAAAGTATTTATAAAAGTATATTTATCAGCCGTGGTTTGATATTTCCTGATTTGCTCTGTAATGCATCTTTAGGCTGAAGAGTAATTGAAACAGAAAGCCCAATTATTGATCATGTGGTTAATTAGAGCAAATGGGCTCAGGCCAATCTGTCTAGTCACATTCTGATGAAGAGTGTGTAATTATTACACAGCGAGGTGAAAGCGTTTGAGCTTTGACATAACATCCACCCCATAATCAAAAGGCAGAAATAATATTTAGCTGAAAGAAAATGTTTAAAAAACTGTGATGCAAAAAGAAAGACTTTCTATCTGATGAGAATCACTATTGATAATAGGAATTATGGAAAATGTGTTTAAATTTTGCATTTGTGTGTGTGATTAAGTAGACTTTTATAATGAAATGTTTAAATGAGTATAAACAGATTTATTAAAGGTGAATTGATACCTGTAACCTGATCATTTTTATAAGATTGAATCTATGTTTTAACAGCTAATCTATTAATTTAACCCTGCCATGAAACCGGATAATCCTGTGGCTGAATTTCAAGTGGAGTGGAGGCTTATCGAATCGAATTGCTGCTTTGATTAAGAAACAATGCCTGGCTGTGCTGCAGCGTGATAGATGCTAAAGCAGGGTATTCTCTCGATAAAAGCAGCACTCCAGTGGCCGAGAATAAATGAAGCTCTTCAACCTTTCATACAGATTCAATTATAGTTCAGAGTAATCAAAATGTCATGCAAACCCTCTGATGCTGACTCATAATGGAACTTTGTACTTGCACTGTATTTGACAGGGCACACCATATTGAGGTGTGAAATTAATTACATGAATACTAATACTAGGAAATGACCTCAGAGAGTGTGGCAGATCTGTGATTGATTTTGAAGTAATGGATATTATAACAGGGCACTGCTTGAAGACTTACAGCTTGGAAACTTGTGAAGAAATCAAATACTAGAAGGACATTTTGTTTCTTTATACATCATATTCCATTGATATGCTAGTGTACTAATATTAACTTTAAGCATATTTACAGATTTAAAATGTATCTTTATTTTTCATGAGAACAGGCCCAACTTCCTGTTTCAAAAAGAAGTATATGCCATCTGTGCTTTTCCAGTGATAGCATGGTGCTACACCTGACAGACTGCTGCTTACCTAGCTGACTGTGTTAATGAACCGTGTGCGTGTGTGTGTGTGTGTGTGTGTGTGTGTGTGTGTGTGTGTGTGAATCACTCTGCTCGATGCGCCCTCTAGCTTTATGTTTCCGGTTAAACCCCTGCATTGCAGCATTACTTGCAGAAGCAGAGAGAGAGAGAGAGAGAGAGAGAGCAGGAGAGTGAGAATAAAACCTTGTCCAAACCTGGTCACATCAGAGAGAAGCCCTTACTCGACTGAAGTTATGTGCCATTCAGAATTGTCTTGAGAATTGGCTTTTTTGTGTATGAACCGTGTGTGTGTGTGTGTGTGTGTGTGTGTGTGTGTGTGTGTGTGTGTGTGAATCACTCTGCTCGATGCGCCCTCTAGCTTTATGTTTCCGGTTAAACCCCTGCATTGCAGCATTACTTGCAGAAGCAGAGAGAGAGAGAGAGAGAGAGAGAGCAGGAGAGTGAGAATAAAACCTTGTCCAAACCTGGTCACATCAGAGAGAAGCCCTTACTCGACTGAAGTTATGTGCCATTCAGAATTGTCTTGAGAATTGGCTTTTTAAACCTAGTTTGGTTTCTGAATCTGAATTTAACTGAGGAATCAAGTAAGATGTAGAAATGTCATTTGAATTTGAATGTAAGGAAACTGAATTAAACTGCTGTAGGTTTCTCTTTTAATAATATATTTGCAAAATAATATATGCAAATGTGGTCGACAAATGTGGTTTTGTTGATAGCTGTTTTAATGGATTTAAAGGGTTACTCCACCCCAAAATGAAAAGTTTGTCATTAATCACTTACCCCCATGTCGTTCCAAACCCGTAAAAGCTTTGTTCGTCTTCGGAACACAATTTAAGATATTTTGGATGAAAACCAGGAGGCTTGTGACTGTCCCATTGACTGCCAAGTTAATAACACTGTCAAGGTCCAGAAAAGTATGAAAGACATCGTCAGAATAGTCCATCTGCCATCAGTGGTTCAACCGTAACGTTATGAAGCGACGAGAATACTTTGTGTACACGAAGAAAACAAAAATAACGACTTTATTCAACAATTCGTCTCCTCCGCGTCACCGTAGCGCCATTTTGGAGAGTATCCGCTGGATGTAAACTGCGTATACTGTTCTACTGGTCTTTGTCAGCCGCACCACATGGTTGCGGCTGATGTATGTCTTTCATACTTTTCTGGGCCTTGACAGTGTAATTTAATTGGCAGTCAATGGGACAGTCACAAGCCTCCCGGTTTTCATCCAAAATATCTTAAATTGTGTTCCGAAGACGAACAAAGCTTTAACGGGTTTGGAACGACATGGGGGTAAGTGATTAATGACAAAACGTAAATTTTGGGGTGGAGTAACCCTTTAACAGTATTCAACATAGTTTTGTAGACATGTGCAGTATGTAAAAGAGTGTATTCTGTATACCAGGGAAAAAATAGGCTTAATTAGTCAAACTTAATGATTAATTGGTTATTTTTGTTTCTTGTGTTGGACTATCGAAGTTCCTCTGGTCTGACTGTGTACTGAATTTCTTTGAATTGTAATTCAGTAAGTTCACTCATGAGCTAAACGGGGGCCTGATCTTAATTTCTGAGCTCTGCCCTTAGAATCTACTATAGTAAATTCCAGCGTACCTCCTTAACCTCCATGCCAGGCAGTTTGTTTTAGACTCCTGCACAAAAGCAGTAGTTTAAGGCCCTTGTTTGTGTCGGCATTAAATATTCAAACCATTTTCTAGGCTGAGTGAACTTGTGTGTTTTTAATATGTATGGGCACCTGCTTACATGCTGGTTTGTGAGTGTGTATGAATGGACTTCAGGAAGATCAATAATTCAGTGTATCCCCTGCTGTCCCAGCTACTTTTACAGTGACCTCTCCCCACAGCATCTTTATGTATGTACCACACTGCGCCCTAACAAACCTATGATTCACGTTACGTCACATTCATACTTATGCAATTATGTGAGCACAAATTATTCTAGCCAATCATGGTTGTCTTCTGAAATGTGAATGGGAAATGGGAATGCTAACAGTTAGATATATAGATAGATAGATAGATACAGTGGGTACGGAAAGTATTCAGACCCCCTTAAATTTGCAATATAACAAAGAGTGAAAAATTTAAGGGGGTCTGAATACTTTCCGTACCCACTGTATATAGTTATATTCATTTTCTCTACTGATTCTTCTACTGCCATGGCTGACCATCAGTTTGAAAGGCACCTTGCTGAGCATGTAAGTTAATCAAACTCATTTCAGCATTTTAGCTAGTTATACCTGAATATAAGCTATACCTGGATAACAACACATCTGTTTTAAAGGAATAGTTCACCCAAAAACAAACAAAAAAAATACTGAAAATGTACTCACATCCAAGATGTAGATAAGTTTCTTCATGAGAACAGATTTGGAGAAATGTAGCATTGCCTTGCCTTGAATGGGTGCCGTCAAAATGAGAGTCCAAACAGCTGATAAAAACATCACAATTATCCACAAGTAATCCACACCACTCCAGTCCATCAGTTAACATCTTGTGAAGACAAAAGCTGCATGTTTGTAAGAGACAAATCCATCATTAAGAGGTTTTAACTTTAAACCTTCTGGCTAAAATACCAGTCCATAATCCATAATATCGCCTTCTCCAGTGATAAATTCCATCCACCATTGTGCTCTCAAATCAAAATACACCCACATGTTTGTTTTAAACTGTTCCAGTTTGTAAATGGTGCTTGATCTGTGCATACTTCTGTCCTGATTTAGACAAGATTTTTTTCACTGGAGGCTTTTTCACTGGAGAAGACAGCATTATGGATGGAGTATTGGGCTTGCCACCATATCAGCACAAGAACATATTAAATATGTAAAACACTGCAAAGCATTGCCATCTGCATACTTACAGTATGTTTTGCACTTAGTATGAGATGCTACATGTGCAACGTTTGTCTAAACACTAAAATAAAAATAATAAACAGAATATCTTCCTGGAAGTTTTGCTGCAATATACCTGCATCATATGTGTCCTGTGGGCCTGAAGCAATGCTGAATGTTTTATTAGTAGTGCTGGTTGAGGCGAGCATCACTTTTATATTTGAGGGTTATTTGAACAGAACCCTAACAATAAGTTTTACAGTTTTGTGTGTTGGTATCATTTGTTCTACAGTGTAAAATTCTTACGAATCACCTTTGCCTCGTATTTGTGTACTTTATGAAACGCAGGTAGATACTGTTTAAACTGGGTTTTCGTGGTATAATCACGGAAGGACTTGATGCCTGAATCAGAAAATTCACTGCCTAAGGGCTTCTGAGCTAAACAAATTATATCAATGAATCCAGCTGAACTGAATGTAATTGCCTTTGTGAGTGTGATGGATGAAATGCATATTGTTTCCACTTTCCCTATGAGGAGTTTGGATGTTTTGATTCTAGAATATTTTGAAGTTTTGTGTAGTGGTCGACCGATATATCACCAAGGCCGATATTTGGCATTTTTCAAATATCGGCATCGGCCGATAAGTTTTTCTGTTTGGCCGATGCGTTTTGACTGCGCGCCGGACTTTTATTTTGACAGCACTGAGAGCGGCAGCGCCTGAGCACACAGTGCTCACATTCTCCCTCTTGTTCGCCGTCGTCGTTAACAGTTCTGTCTAATACAGATAGAAGTCTGTCTAATAATCCGATAGAACTGTTAAACAAAGGAATTAAAATGTATTATAAAATTAAAATTAAAAAGTACTATAAAGATTGCTTTTATATTATTAGTAATAGAAAGGCAAACATTATAATACTTTCTCGTTTGCCATCAGCATTCAGCAAATACGCATTTACATCATTTAAACAAATCTTTGAATGACTATTGAAAATTTAATTTCACAAACCTTGCAAACTTAGCCGAATCCAGTTGTGAGATCTTGTGAAGTGTGCATGTGACCTGCATGTTCTCTGCGTGACTTTCAAACATTAAATTTGTTTTTTTCAAACACTGTCATATTCATGTCATTTTCACTGTGTGAAAAAATATGATTCCCAATGCACACAAACTTCCCAGAATACTGAGTGCTCTGTTGGTTACAGTTTACTTCCTTTTTAATTATATTTTTATTAAATATTTATTTATTTGTGAAAAATACTTTGTCATCTAAAGTATAAGTAGGTTTATTTTACAAATTTATTTTTTAATCCATTTTCAAATGATTTCAAATTTCTTAAATATTAATTAAAATAAATACAATTATATCTGCTTTATATCGGCCATCAGCCATCGGCCACCCTGCTTTCCAAGATATCGGCATCGGCTGTCAAAAAAACAATATCGGTCGACCACTAGTTTTCTGCACACTCACTCACACAAAATAGCTTAATTGTGACCTTTACATAACATGATTTAGTTTAGTTTTTACTAATTAAATAGGCTATAATGCAATATTTAACATTAATTTAATATGTACATTTTATGCAGTATTAAATAATATTTTAATTAATATGCATGCCTGCAGAATTTCAATGTCCATTATTCAATATGTTCTCAGCTCTGTTGGATGCATTTCACCATATTTAAATCTATTAAAAATAATTCAGCCAATTTTTACCTTCAAAACAATGCAGAAAATTAAGAAAGTGCAGATTCCATTTGGGATTGGTGATGTGTTATATTTAAATGCAGCAGAAAGAAGTGAAGTAAGAAAATGAGATTTGTGTGTCTCCTAAGTTGTCATGTCATAATTAGGAAACATCCCATTCAACATGGCAGACTTTATGGGGCATCTCAGTTCTTCCCCAGCTCATGTCTGATTGGACCAGTAATGCACACATCGCCCAAACGCTCCAGCGCAGCCATAAATCCACCCGGCTCGGGATAGCCATTCTGTTTCAGTGTATAAATCATGTAACAATCAGTGAAAGAGGTTCTGTCGCAGTGACAAAGGTTTTTTTTGTCTTGGTGAATGGAAATGTGGTTGTGTTGAGTGACCCATGAGAGCAGAAGAATCTGGTATGTTATCATGTGTAAGTTCAGTTTAATTATTAACTATATTAGACCTGTACTGCACAGATTATTTCCTACAGAATTATGCCATTTTTCCACTTAAGTGTGTGCAAAAATCTGATGTAACTGTACTCTATCAGCAGAAGTGCAAAGTCATTTCACGACCAAATATCTGGACGATGGTCAACTGTATGATGTAATTATAACTCATTATCTTGAATGGAAACAATTAAAGATTACACTTGAATCTGTGACACTTACTGTTAATTTATGAAGTCTCATTTTCCTATGAAATCACACACTTCTCTAGAGCTAAAATTGGGACATTTTGTACAATTTTAGGTTAATTAGATGGACTCGAGCTGGGAGATTCATGTATCGTTGTTTATATAGGTCATTTCTTGGGCTGGATGTAGGTTAGATTATTGTCAGGAAATTCATATCTTCCATCAGGGACTTGAAAGCCTGATGTGATGATCTTTATAACGTCTACAGTGATAATTGAGGATTATTGTATTTCCTGACATTTAATAGCCTTCACCAACCATTGAGTAAATCTTCATGAATTTAATATTGACTCACTCAAACTGGTGATTCAGCTTTGGTGCACATACATCAGGTTTCATAGAAAAAGCAGTACCTGGAAGTGCAGTTCAATTTGCATGGGTTAACTTAAAACCACTGGAGCGGGGATGACAGACCCCATCTGGCTGGGGCTGGCTGGGCTGTGTTATTAATGCATGGACCCAGGCCACCTCAGCACTTATTACATGCACACTAGAGTATTCACTTAGAGTGGATTTCCTTTAATCCAACGGACATAGCTTTTATTATATGTGGTAATAATTACTATATATTGGCCAATATGTGATATCTGCCATTTTAAGATTGTTTTAAATGTGACATAAAGAACACACAAAATTGCATTTTTCTTGCAGTTTGATCCAGCATTTATTAATCTGCCAGTATTAGCGTTTTTTGAGATTAGCTTGGCCAGTTAACAGAAAGGTCATGATCTTTATTTAAAGTAAATGTTTGTTTAATTTTACCAATTTTGTGTACACCTCATATGCCATTTTTAAATGATATTATGCATTGGTTCCCAGATTATCTGGGTTTTTTAATGGCTGATGTCAAAACTAATCTAGAGAACAAAGTGGCCAGCTTGTCAGTGTATTGCTATTACTTTTTGGCATTATATCAATAATCCTGCACTTTAGCAGTGTTATTTAACTATTGTTTATATTAGGGGTGCTCCGATCAGGGTTTTTGAGGCCGATCACTGATCGCCAATCACAGAAAGCACTTTTTATAATTTATAACTACTTATATTGATACTCACCGATGAGCTTTGTAAAAATCGACGCGTTTCAGAAAGGCGGGGCATAGAGACATGCGCAGTCCTAGGCGCACGTCTCAGAACGCTGACTGTTTCTATAGCAAGTTAGCTACCGGGACTTCTAACGGCAGCTGCAGTGACTCGCTGTCTTTACTGATTAGCGATTGGCTCTTTTGTTCAGAAGGCGGGACTTCATTCGATAGAGCAGCCATATTGCGCGTTGCATTTTTCCCCATTCAAAACTATATGAGTGACATGTCTTGGGTATTCTATAGTGTTGGCTATTGCTACTAGTGCTCAAATTGTACATAGGGATTTGATGATTAATGTAACTCATCCTGTTTGTTTTACAGCCATGAATGACACCTCGAATTGTGCAATTTGTTTAGGAGAGGTGTGCTGTTATTTTTTTTAAATAGATCAGTGCAATTTTCGCCTAGCAGATGATAAAACAGGCAGAAAATCCCCTAGGCACACATTGAAGAAGGGACACAAGCCATACCTAGAGAACAGAAATCACAGAGACCTGCTAGTGCAGGACTTTTTTCATGCAATACAGTGAGACACCACCTAGCAACCACTCAAAACACCCTAGCAACCACCCAAAACTCCCTGGCAATACCCTAACAGCCATCCACAACGCCCTAACATCATGGCAGTGAGTTTTGCACAGGAAAGAACCAGTGTAAAATGTAATGTGATACAATATAAAAGCTAGCTTATTTACCTATTAGTTTAAATCCCATAATATTTAGTCTCTCATGCAGTAAAAAATCTTGCCTGCCATTCACTTTGCCGCAGGAACAGTAGCCTTCAAAAATGTCAGGACTAGCTGTAACCATGGCTATTTTTATGAATATTTTCATAATAATGTGACACATAATGTCTTGCAAAATGTCACGTAGTTGCCAGTAACCGTGCCACACGTACTTTAGATTTCTTCATTTTGTTTCTCCTCTCAGGATTGTGTACCGCACATCTCCTGGTTTATTACGGACCGGCCCCGTGAGACGCGCATGAGAAATTGCATCGTATTGTCTTTGTTATTCTGCTTCCCTCCCACACAGCACAAGCTTCACTACACACCTGGACAGTTTCCCCCTGACATTTCAGCAGCCAAACCCTGAGGGGGGGACGATTTTACATATTGGTCAGTGGAGATTGTCCTCCACTAGCGGCTCAGGGCGTAGCACACTGCATTCGTCCAAGTGTGAGCAGAATCCGTAATGAGAGAGAGAGCGAGGGACAACGAGAGGACAGGAAGAGAGATAGTAACGCTAAACAGGACGGAAGACAAGAAGAGAGTTCAAACGTAGCGATAGAGAGACTGTGAGGTAAAGTTGAGAGAGGGAGGTTTGTGTCTAATGAAAGAGCTTGGAGTGTGCGGCAGCGAGACTCAGACTGTACTGCAGTGAGGGGGACTTCAGCTTGTGTGGATGCGCTCTAGCCTGTGCTGCTCTGCCGTTTTGGATGGGTGACTCCATTAGGGAGGACAGAACTATTGCCTGGTAAGGGCTTTCCCATTTCTGTAACCCCCCGCCACCCTATCCGAAAAGCATGCTAACATTTTTCAAGCTGTTCAATAGTTGTTTGCGCAGACAATAGCAGGTTGTTTTCGTTTCGCCTGCTGCATCATGAAGAGTTTGCCTTCACTCCCTGATTTCAGAAGTGAGTTTGAAGCGGGACATGAATGCATGAAGCCCTGAAGATCAAGTTACTTGATGTAGAATCTTGCGTACAAGATGTACAAAAGACTACAAAAGTCTTATCCCACTTAATTGAAGCTACATATATTTGAGGCAGAGTGAAAGTTGTTTTTACTCTGCTGAAATTAATTCTACATCTGTCCAGGCTGGTTTATGTTAGTTTAGCTAATTTCTTTACTACATTTGCAGAAGTTTTGTTAAGATTAGCTGCATTAAATCTTTGAAAGATACCATATATACAGTATATATATACAGTTTTTAACTGTATTTTCGGCTTTGTTTTCCAAGTTTTGAAGATTGCGATTACAAACTTTTGTTTTCAGTACAGCTGGTCACAGACTGACTGATGTAAAATTAGTTTTTATTTTATTTTATTTTATTTTTATATTTGTTTTATTTTATATGTTTATGTTTGTTTATTTATTAATTTATTTTTGACGTTTTCATAGACTGGCACTGCTGTAAAAGTAGGTATTTATTTGTTTTATTTATTTATTTATATGATCACACAGTTTACATATATTTCCTCTCTCTTTTTTTTTTTTTTTGATGTGTTCTGTACAGCTATTCATGGACTGACATTGCTGTAAAATTTATGTATTTAATTTATTTTATGTTTTTTTATTTATTATTTTATTTTATTTTTTATTATTGTATAATCAGAAAGTTTACATATATTTCCTCTCATGTTTAGCCGGTCATGGACTTTTAAAAAATGTATTTTATTTTATTTTTTCATATTTAGATAAATCTGTCCCTAAATGTCATGTTAAAAAAAAAACTCTGCTTTTACACGTTACTTGAACAATCTTTTCCTTGTCTAAGTAGGCGAAAACTACATATGGTAGTGACCAGCTGTGGCGGTTATTTCAGATGGATAGTGTTGCTTTGCTGGTTTACTGGACTGGTTATTGATTTTTCTATAATCTGGCCCTTTTCAGGATTGCAGGACTGTCCATCACAGATCTCCTCAGGAGAAAACCCTTTGCAGATATTCCAGAAACAGCTTTTCATTGAGATGCAGTGGAGGTGTTGAGAGCTTGAGATCTCTGAGATAAGCAGGCTCTTCAGTACAGATGGCATTGCCAAGGGTGTAGATACTACTGTAAATGGATGTCATCAGTTATTGCGTGAGGATAGTCGTCATGCTAGCGGCTGTGCCAGTGAAGCAGATGTGACTATCTGTCTCCATTCATAAGACAAGATGTTTATGAAGCTCTCTGGTTGTGTGAGGATGTTTCTCAGGAGAGCTCGAATGCTAACAGGGTCTTTAAGGCAGTTAAGAAGTACATAAAATAACAGCATATCAGTGACAGAGCACATAAAGATCACTGCTTGTAGCTTTAGCTTTACCTATAATTTGATTTGCTTTATGGCAGATACAATTTCTAACCTTATTGATTTCCTCATGGATTTGTTTCTCTGTTTTTTCCACACCAACAGAAGCAAACTCTCACTCTGCGGTCTCTTTTTCTCTCAATTTCTTCTGTTTCCAGGTCGGTCGTGATCTAGATGAATGTATGTCTAAATCCAGTGCGTGTCCCCGTCGCTGACACACATAATCAGGGTGAAACCCCACGCGCCGACTGACCGCATATCCCAGTTCTGTCCACTTGTCTTTTAGAGCGAGCTGTAAATTAATTTGTCTCCACAATTCAGACAGATCACATCTCCAGTGTTCAGCCTCTTCCGACCCAACATAATCAGCATTTGCATGTACATTTCATGAATTTGGCAGTGTGTCTTACAGGCAATTCATATTATATATTTTATCAGTATCTGTTTTTCCTGGAAATGAATCGATAGACAGATATGATCAAACAGTTGATATTAAAAGTTTGTGACTATCCAAATCAATCAAGCATATTATTTTTAACAATTTTTTTTTAAATATTAAAATATAAAATTATAATATATAATCAAATAGTTATATCAAAGGTTAATAAAATATATATTATATTATAAAAAAATATAATATTATAACATGTAATCAGATATTTTGAAATGTATTTAATATAATATGAATATAATTTATATTATTATATTAAACACACACACACATATATATATATATAATACTATATTAATATATAATCTTTAATACATAATATTTCATATATACTTTTTTTTAGAGTTTAGTTAGTTATTTTAATTTATTTATTTATTGCTTTGATTTGAAGTTTGATATGTTGTAATTAATCACAGAGCTGTTTTTTTTTTAGTTCAAGACTTTACTGAAGAGTTTTGAAATTTGTATTGGGAAAATTGCCAAGCCCCCCCAGACTGATCAAAAGCCCCTTATACACACCAGGCATGGCGGAGCGTCCTCATGACTATCAGGGTGTGAGCGTGTAAAGGGCGCTTTTATCACATGCTTTACTCTTGAGGAACAGAGATGGTGACACAGCGTTGTCAGTCAATAAAGCAGCTCTGAGCGCAAATGTCAGTGACACGCAGCAGGTGAGCTCTGCAGCGGCGGAGAACAGCGGATAGATGTCGAGCTACTCCACAAAATCAGTGCAGCCCCTCGAACCCTGGTATCATCAGTGATTGCCACCTAAATAGTGCAGATTGGTTTTGCATGTATTGAAGGGTGAAGGGTGGAGGCTGAGGATCTTGTCATTTTGAAGATTTATCCAGCATGGATTGGAAGGAAGCTGTGCATTTGCTAAATCAAACCCATTTGATTCTTTCAGAGAAGAACAGAGAACAAATGATAGTCAATAGCTGGCTTTGTTTAGATTGGTATTGATTAGTGTTTATGGTTGTTTATTGGCGGTTGGCGAGGAAGGAGGCAATCATCTCAAGCATAGTTCAGATACAAGAGCAGAATGCTGAAAATCCTTGAAATCAGAAGCCAATGCTGTGACAGAGACCATATATAATATTTCAACTGACTGAAGAAAAACTCACATATAAACACGCAGATTCGCTTTGATTCGTGTGTGCATTTCAGTGCCATTTTATTAACAAAAAAACAAAACTAATCTTGAATCTTTTGTTTTTATCCAGTGCACAGAGACCTTAAAGGGATAGTTCACCCAAAAATGAAAATGTGATGTTTATCTGCTTACCCCCAGGGCATCCAAGATGTAGGTGACTTTGTTTCTTCAGTAGAACACATATGATGATTTTTAAGTCCAGCCGTTGCAGTCTATCAGTCGTATAATGCATGGCAATGGTAACAAAATCTATGAGAGTAAAAAAAACATGCACAGACAAATCCAAATTAAACCCTGCGGCTCGTGACGACACATTGATGTCCTAAGACACGAAACGATCAGTTTGTGTGAGAAACCGAACAGTATTTATATCATTTTTTACCTTTCATTTTTGGGTGAACTATCCCTTTAATTGTTAATTAGTAGTGTGTGAGCAATTTTGTTCACGTGTCTAAGGCTAAAGTAAATCTCTAGGTATCAGTACGTGCATCAATCATAGAAAAACCCATATCAGTCAACCACTAATAATAAGTATGCATTTTGTCAAAATACATTAATGTCCATTTAAAACAATCCTTTTCTTAGCACTTCGATAATTTAAACCTACTCAGTAGTGTGATTTTTGTTAACATCCTTGTATGTTTGCATATAAACTCTTGCTTGATCAAAAGCAGTTCTTTTAAAAATAGATTTTTATTTTCATTTTCCTTAAAAATTTATTTGAACATTTTATAATTTTTTAATATTTAAAAAAATAATTGTAATTTTAATTATTATTTTATTTGTTTTAATATTTTATTAATAATTCTTTATGAATAATAATTGTAAATCAAATAATTCTTATAATAATTTTTCTGTCATCTGTCATCAGTTTCTGTCATTTTCAGACTCTAGGATTTAGGTCTTAGGTTTTAAGATTCTATTTACATTTATTATTTATACATCTTTTCATTTTTTCACAAAATCATGTTACTTCGATAGTGTTTAGTTATTGCTGTGTCTATCCACCAGCAATAATAAATCCAGGATCTAGTTTCAGACCTCTTTATTTATCATTTAATCCACATATTTATCTCCACACATATCAGAGCTCCTTGTTAAGAATATTATATGAAATATCATCTCACAGAATGTTCAACCTGCCAGCAGCGCTACCCTCATTTAAAGTCATACGTTTTATGGGTTTTCATTCACAAGGTTGTGAGAAGCTATCTGCAGTGACAGCAGATATTATCTGACATTTTGGAGGTGAATGCTGCAGTGAATGTCAAATCAGAGACAGAATTCTTTCCCATACAAGGATGTTCTAGGTGATGTGAGGAATAGTCCTGTTTTAATAACCTAAAGGAAAATTTGTAAAAAATTTACAGGAACCAGAATAAGTCAAAGGCACTGAGTCGTCCCAGGACAAACTGTCTTGTGTTTTGTCCTACAGTGCGGTTTATCTTGCACCGCATCCTTTAACGGCCTGAAGCTCTGACGCTTTATTTCTCCCTTTCATTATTTAAATGCAAGGCCATCCATTTCATTATTAAAACGCTTCTGAGAGGTCTCAGCCTTGTTTTCTTTTTACTTGCGCTTATTTGTTTTTTATTCAAGAAGAAGCTCTTGGTTTGAAGTTTCTCATAATAATAAATATACTGCGAAAATTGCATTTGAGTTTTTTTTTTTGAATGCTGCAGACTTCCTACATAAAAGACGGTGATGTTTTTGAAGGCTACATTTGTTCTTATCATCCTTAAGATCAAAAAGCATTCCAGACTTCAATATATGTTCTGTTATATGTATTTGCCTTTCAATTGTGTTAAACTCTTCCAAGGTCCCTGAGTGGTCGAGCCAGAGATCATGAAGTGGAACCTCTTCAAAAAGAAGCCAGAAGCCATGGTGGGCCCGGAGCCCACGGGACCTGGCGGCACCCACCCGTCACACACCATGACGATGGCCCCCGCTGTCTCCACACCTGCGGACAACTCCACCGAGTCTGAGGGGCCCGTCAACAAGAATGATGTCTTTGAGGAAATCAAAAGCAAGTTCCTCAATGAGATCGATAAAATCCCATGTAAGTCCTGCAGAGATGTTTTACAGTCCCACTACATCAAGAAAATCAATAGTGTATCATTATGCTGAAGATGTGTTATGGATTTAAATGCTGGCCAAATTGTCGGGCCCCTAGATATCTGACCAAGCTTACCTTCTTTCTGAACTACAGTAGAAGCGCAATGCAATAAAGAGCAACTTAAAGGAATAGTTTATTCAATAATGAGAATTTGTTAAGAATTTACTCACTTCATCAGAACAGATTTGGAGAAATGTAGCATTGCATCACTTGCTCTCCAATGGATCCTCTGCAGTGAATGGGTGCCGTCAGAATGAGAAATTTCACACCCTTCACACTCTTGGTGACAACCCATCTTCTAAATAAATTTCTTGAATTTTTATCCCATGATGCTCTGCAGTGCCTCCATGGGCGCTCATCGCCATCGCTGTAGTGGCCTCCCTCCTCATCCTCACCTGCTGCTTCTGTATCATTAAGAAATGCTACTGTAAGAAGAACAAGAACAAGAAAGTCAAAAAGGGAAAGGACGGCTTCAACATGAAGGACATGCAGGGTGGAGATGTATGTAACGGTGTTCAGTTGCACCCAACATGACAGAGTTACATAATGCAGCTAAAACAACTGATGCACACTTCAATCTGTTTGATTTTAGAATTAAAACTAGATGATATTAACTTCTATATTAACTGGGCACATCAACAAAAATTAGTGTTGCATCATTAAGAAATGAAAACAAGCCTCAGACCACTTTAGTGTGTGTTGCACTGATAATGAAGGAGAGTCTGTTATGTGATTAGCTTCATGCTTTTCTTTATTGTGTTTGTGAGTAATGTGAGTGTTTTGTTTCTTTGAAGAGAAATGGTACACTGGATGGTCCAAAACAAGTGTGCTGCTCATGTGATTTCGATCATAAAAAGATAGGAGTTTTAAAATCATTCTATGAAATGAGTGGCTTTAATTATTATGTTATGTTACAGTATGTATCATGAAATAATGTTACAGAATTCAGACCAGCAGTACAATTGTGAATGCGATATAGTTTCTTATTATTAAACAAGAAGTAAATATTGAGTAACTTACATTTTATAATCGATATTATTAGTTACAACTTGTAGTTCAAAGCACAATGAGTCATTTATAAAAACACTTCAGTTGATTTGTCACTGAATGAATCAGGGAATGAATTTGTCACTGAATGTTTCAGTGACTCATAAACACAGTAACTTGATTTGTCAGTGAATAAATCAATGCTTTTGAACTAATTGGTTGAGCGAATGATTTAGTGACTCACTCTTAAAGACAGTCACTTAATTTGTTGCTGAATGCATCACTGTTTTTTAATTAATCAGTTTGAACAACAAAAGAGTCAGTGAAAATCTCCACTTATAATGCACTACAGGTAGTTTCTTTTCTCGCAAGGATGCACATTTTGAGGAAAACAATATATGTTTTATCCTTATTCTTCAACGCGGAAGTAAGCCGTTTTCTGTGAATGTGCGAGATGTCCGGTTCATTAGCTGCCATAGGGAAATAACTAGAAGGATAACATAAACTTGTCCCTTTTAGACTTGCACTCTATTTATTTACTGCTTGTTTTCTTAAAAAAATAAAAATAACACTAGCTTTTCTAATATTTTTTGCATTCTATCTATTTGTTTTCTTTTTATTTATTATACAATTAACAAAAGCAAAAAAGGCCTCTAACACTAGCTTGCTCTATTCTTTTTCTATTCTATCTGTTTTCTTTTTATTTATTATATAATTAAAAAAAAACCTTGCTACGTGTACTGTGTTAAGCTAACTGAGACTTGTTATAGCACTTGCATATCATTGCTCTTTTGTTGATTTTTATTGCTTCCATTGTCCTCATTTGTAAGTCGCTTTGGATAAAAGCGTCTGCTAAATGACTAAATCTAAAGGAAAATGTAACAAAAGTGCAGTAAAAGGTAAAACTGTTTGCACTACAAGCCAGTGTGTTCATAATTAAGATAATACATTAAAATAATATGGAAAGACACACCAATTTGCAATATCAAGCAGCAAAAAGAGCTTTTTTGCACAGCTAAAAATAGCTGGACGCAGATGAGACCGGAAGCCAGACACATAAAATTTGTACAAATGGCCGCGACCAATCTTATGGTAAAAATAAGGTGGATATGGTAGCATTTTGTCAGTAATATCTATAATGTTAGATTTGTTACCCCAGTGTATTATTACAAAGACTTAAAGTTTCCAGAAACATACTGTTACCCTCAGTTTTGGGGAAAGTTACTTTTAAAATGAATGCATTACAATATTGTGTTACTATTTATGTTACTGAGTTACTTTTTATGGAATGTAATGCATTGCATTACTTTTTGTCACTTGAGCCGGGGTTGTTTATTAATTTTTTTAACAAAAAAAAACAAAAGTTGTATTTTTGGCAACTTTCACACCAAAAGTGAAATTATTGAGCCTCAGGCTGAAGAAAGTACCTCTTCCTTTGCACCTCAGTCCCAATTTCTCTCTGACGGGGACAGGAGAGGTGTCGGTGAATAAATGGGAAAACAAAGTAACTTGCGTTACTTATTTGAAAAAGTAACTCTGAAATGTTCTTGTTACTTGTAATGCATTACCCCTAACTCTGGTTAACCTGTTACTTTAGCATAAGATGGCATAATGAAGTATACCAAAAATTAGTATCTACAGTCTTACTGAAATGTACAGATATCATTCGATATAAAAAAAGACACTCATTTCATAGTTTGATCCTTAAAAACGTAATGCCAGAACTTTATTCCAAACCTGTATGCATATAGATGTCTTAAACATGGCAGTGTGTCATTCCTCACAATGGTGCTCTTGGTGTTGTTTACTGTCTTGAGACTGTCTTTGGTTCTGTTTTTTGGTGTGTCGTGAGTTCAACCTCTCCCTCTCTCTCTGCTCTCCTTCCTCCCGCTATGTGTCTAATGCGCCGCATTTCTTGACGCTCATGGGCGTCGGCGCTACGGTAGGTGGACGGATGAACGGCACAGCTGTTTGGCCGCTGAGTGCTAGCACCTCGTGGGTGGGATTGGATGGAATGGCTGTTGTAACTTCCTTGTTTTAAGCCTTTTGTACCAGCTGCTTGACAAGAATACAATTAAAAACAAAGGAAAGTTACAATGCAAATGAAAACCCCACTTAAGTGGACCAAAAATGATCTTAATACAATAACAAATAGTCGTACTTGTGTAGGAGGTGTGAATGGAATAACTAATTATTAACTCACTAATACTGGCAAGATGTTTGGAGTTAGTAAGAGATGACCCACAAGACTCACAATGAATGCATGTGTTAAAGGGCATGGCTGTTTTAACTGCACTAAAAGTCCTGATGTCTCAGGGGCTAGAACTAGCAGTAAACCTTAACTATCTAAGCTCATGTTCTGTGATCATATAAATGATTCAGTTTAATGTAAGAAAATATATGAATTACTGAATTCTTTTAAAAGCAAATGGAAATTAAGAATTTGTTTTTAATATTAGCACATATTCTGCTGTGCCCTTTAATTTGTTGCTATATGGATATGGTTAGGAACTGACTTGAGAGTGACAATTTTTTTGGTGGTACATTAAAACATCTATCAAAAAATCTTTAAATCAGTTTAACAGTCCTCATTTTTTACATTTCTTTTAAAAACCTGGGTAAATTAGTTCATATTTCAAGCCCTAAATTATATTGTCCTCAAGATGTAATGCACAAAGATTCAGTTCGTATAGCGTAATAATTCTGTTATGCATCGTCTTCACATAAAGTGAACTCAAAAACTATTTAGACGCTTCAGCCACACTTAAAATGTCTCAACGTAATTGTATTAGATAACAAAATATCAAACCAAGTGGCATTTGAGATGCAAATGATGCATCATTTCTTTGAAAAATATTCTGTAGTTCTATATTCTCATTGGTAATGATGGTAATTAATAACGTTGAAAACCCTTGTTGTAATGAGATAACTTTCAGACATTTTGAATTGTGGTTAGTGTCCAAATACTTTTTGAGGCCACTGCATTGTGACCTATTTGTGGAAACAAAAAATTAATTCTGCACATTATAGTTTTTTTTTCTCTTCCTGCAGTTTGGATGATGTTCAGAAACACACAAGAACGACGTGTCAGAATTTCAAATGCCAAGAATAGCACAAAGGAGTCTGTTCTTCTTTAAAAATTTGCTGTCATCACTTGTTCCCTGGAGTATCACTGATGAACAGTTAAATTTATCATACTGATGATGAGAAAACGCATGCATGCCAAATTATGCATATCAATAAAAGCTCTTGTTTTCCATTTACTACCAAACCTAATTTGAATATAGAGTCAAAACATAATTGTATTAAAGAAGAAATTCAACTCTGGAAAGCCAAGATAAGCAAACAGAACAAAGTGTCACCAATAAAAATTGTGAACTCGAGTCATTTGCAACATCCAGCCCTGAATGACAACATACTCCGAGTGCGCTATGGCAGATAACCAGTAGGTCAGGCCAGGTAGAAGCATCTCTCCAACCTTACTGCAACTGACCGGGCCCTGAGCTTGTGGCATGCTTATAGACAGGAACCAGATATACTTTCATCCCAGATATTGACTCGCTAAAACAATTTGTCATTTGCCCTACAGAAACACCAGGATGATGATGATGAAGAAGGAGAAACTGGTTTGACGGAGGAGGAGAAAGAGGAAGAGGAAAAAGAAGTGGAGAAACTTGGAAAGCTTCAGTATTCGTTGGATTACGACTTCCAGGATAACAAGGTTAGGATGTCAGATTAATGACATCATATGCTGCAATATAAACTAATAACATCGCCCAGTATCATATCTGTTGAATGAAATCCAATATTTGTTTCATACTAAATTTGGGGTGCTGATTCCAGAGCTAGAGGCTGTTTGGCAAAAGCACGTCACATTTTATCACAAAAATTGATGCATTTTGTAGCATTTTTGCTTTCGTCAATCATTTAAGGTGAAGAAGTCTTGTATTGTCCCTTAATCAGCGGAAAAACACTACAGAGGCATGATTCCCATCTTCCTCTGAGCCAGATTACAACTAATTTATTCAATTCTCAGATCAATTTCACATGTATGAATGACTCTGAAGACACTATTTTATGCTTAATTTCAAGGTCAGTGACAGAAGAAAATGCAAACATGACTGTTTTCCAACATATTGAACATATTTTTCCACTCTTTTGCTTATTGTGAGTTAAATTATACTTTTTGATTATTGTTATTTTTGTTGTTAAAAACAAAATTATTTTTGTTGTGACATTTGACTGCTGTTATTTTGAGAAGTGCATTATAGCTGATATATTTTATAATATTTTATATACATATATACTATATATACATATGGGCCATTCTACAGAATTGGTGCAAAATGCTGTCCCACACCCAAAAAACACATTTAAAAAGCATTTAGGTATTAAAATCTTAGATGTTTACTAAGATCCTTCTATTATCTATTGAAACCCACAATAATATTTAAAATATTAATATATATAAAATCATCATTTATTGGGTATTTTCAATTTGGAGGTAGCTGTCCCATAATAAAAAAAAAAATATATATATATATATATTTTATATTTTCTTTGTAAATTATGAAACTTTATGTAAAAAGTGTGTCCCGCCTTTTTCATGTCACTACCAAAACAGTGTATGTTTTGGTCCATTGGCCGAGACTGATTTTAACTACACCCCTAAATTTATGATCAGGAAATATTCCTGTGTCCCCGTCTCTCATAGCTACAAGGTGTGAGTAGATAGGTCCCATCATTTTGAGGTAAATGTGTTCACAGAACAATCTGTGTAACTTTAAGGAACGTCACTACCGAACACCTTTTTTCTGCAATTAAGCACACTTTTTTGGGAGTTATTCCATAACATTTAGTTTTAATATGTGTACCACTATGTGTCGAGTTTGATATGTATTTAGATAGGCATCATCATTTTGAGATAATTGTGTTCAAAAGTCTGAAAAATCTGTGTGTATCTTGACCGAACGTCACTACCGAACACCTTTTTTCTGCAATTAAGCACACTTTTTTTTAGGAGTTATTCCATATCATTTAATTATGCGTTTACAACTATTCAGAACTGTGCTAGCTAACCATGTGCTGATTAGCATCTTTGAGCTGAATATGTAAAATTGTCACAACTGAATCAGTCACTGCTGAAACATGTGGTGGAGTTTCGGTAGTGACATCTTTGGTTTTATTTGGGAGTTAACCCATTGAATTGTCACTACCGAAACAGTCACGACCGAAACATGTCATCATTGTTTAGGTAGTGACAAAGGGGAACACACAATCCTCATATTTTGGGGAAATAAACAAAATGTTAGTACAGTTATGCGATTTTTTTGTATTTTAATATTTTTAGTATGTGAGTTAATATTCTGTAATGTGATGTGGTCGCTACCAAAGCGTTACTGTCGCTACCAAAAATGTGCAGTCATTACCGAAACATGGGATGTTTTGTCAAAAATAAAGTATACTGAATTATCAACTAGTATGTTAAGATAGTTTTCGGCTCAGTGTATATTCAAACTAATAAATCCTTAACTTTGAAGTCAGTATGATCAACTTTTTGCCTTTTACAAAGAACAATTAGATTCAAAATTCAACAAATCTCATATTACACATGAAATATTGTTAAAAATGTAATTGTTTTTGATTTACCTCTGAAAATTTTTTTAAGAAAATAGCAAAAAAGTATATATTTACAATGTAGATGTAAGCTAAATCTTAATAGGTCAATATAACCCTTCTAATTAAATTATTATTACTGTGTTTCGGTAGTGACAAATTTGGGAAGAGGACAAATATTCCATACATACAAATTGTTTTTTGGAAAAGTACATTTTTTTCCAAGACGTTTCCAACTCTGACTTTGGACCAGTTCTGTAGAATGGCCCATATAGTTTTGTTTGCACTCAACATCATCAAGTTAGGTAATTTTAGGCCTCTTTTTCAAATCTGCAGGGTTTTATTTTTTTAGAGGTGTTATGATTCTGTTTCTCATTTTATCATCTTCTTTTTTTTTTTTTTTGATAATGAAACATGTTGTTAGTTATTCATTTTGGCTCATATTAAAATATATCAAGATGCATTTGGACACAATTATATGATTAAGTACGAAAGTCTTGGGGTAATTAATAGGAATTTTGTTCTCGTTTTGTGTCCCACTGAAAAATAACAGCATGTTTGTGTTTGGACCAACATGAGACTGAGTAAACAATGACAAAGCTTTTTCTTTTTTGGGTGAACTATTCTTTTAACTAATACATCTCTTAAAAGTTCCCTGTATTATGATCTTTGAGAAAGTTTGTGCTCGTGCTGCGCTGTATCTTTCACTAATGATGGTGTTTAACAGCACGGCTTAGTATCTGCTGAGTCACAGCTGTAGGTAAAGTTGCTTACGGCTCAACCAAAATGAGTTTAAACAAACGTTAATGACAGTGAACCGTTATTCTTACCATGTGCTTTAATGCAAACAGATCCAGTTTTAATATGCATAAAGCCACATGATATTGCTAGAGTATAAAAAAGTGTCTTTATAAACAAGACTTTCAGTTTATAATTCAGTTTAAAATAATGCATAAAGCCTGACAGGCATTTCACGGCCATTTCTATACTATCATTTATTAAATGGTAGCACATCCCAAAGGCAAATTTTAGTGTAAATTTCTCAAGAAAAATCTGAGAAGCAGGAGACTATTTGCTGTCCATTTAATATCATTTAAAATGTACCAAAGAGATCACATGTGGGATTTAATATTATTTCTTCAAGATATTCTTTCCATTCACTATGTCTCTTCTCTTGCTTCTGTTTTTCTTTCACAGCTGACCGTGGGAATCATGCAGTGTGCCGATCTGATTTCCATGGACTCTGGCGGAACGTCCGACCCTTACGTTAAAGTGTTCATCCTACCAGACAAGAAGAAGAAGTTTGACACCAAGGTGCACAAAAAGACCCTCAACCCAGTGTTCAACGAATCCTTTGTCTTCAAGGTAAGCTGTTTATTATTTTAAAACGACTCATTGTATTGTCAGTCATTTTGTTGGTCATATATAGAGGCATAAAGCATATCGAATAAAACGAAAATAGCGATGTGCCTCCAGTGATGTTGGTCTGTCATTAGTGTTTATTGGCGGTTTTCTGCAACACCAGCATTTCGGTCCTATTGCTTCCAGCAGCTTGTGAATGAGCTTTAGTTTCCCAGAGTCAGTAATGAGCTCCGGAGGGGCCGAGCATCCTCTGGTGGACACTGGTAGAGCTCTAATAGTCTCACTCGGAGAAAAGTGATCTAGGACAGGAACAATTGGCCGTCTTCAAAGCCCCTGCCTTACAGTGAGAACGGCTGACTGTGTTTCTAAAAATGGATCGGCCGTATCTGCACACTGTATGAGTGAGATAGAGAAAACAAAGCCAAGTGAGGAGGAGGTTTTCTCATGCAAACGATGTGAAAAATCAACTGTAAACTGAATGTAATTGTTTTTTTAAATGCTAATATATATATATTTAATATATTAAACTATTTGATTATATATTAATATTTTATATTTTAATATAAAAAAAAAAATAAGTTTTAGTCTTTGATTCACAGTCACACATATTTAATATATTATACTATTTGATTATTTATTATAATTTAATATTTTAATATTTAAACAAAAATAAAAAACTAATTAAAGAAAGTTTATAGGCTTTGAGTCATATAGTCACAAACATTTAATATATTTTTAAAATATTATAGTGTTAGATTATGCGTTATAATTTCAATACTATTTTATTATGTATTATAATTTAAATAAAAAATTATAATTTCTAAATTATTATTTAAAAAAATGTTTATCAGTTGTAATTCACATTAGTCACAAATATTTCATGTATTTTAAGATACACTATGTGAACAAAAACATTTATGGTTTGGATTCACAATCTCACACTTTTTAATATATGTGACCCTTGACCACAAAACCTCTTAAGTCTTAAGTCGCTGGGGTATATTTGTAGCAATGCCCAAAAAAACATTGTATGGGTCAAAAGATCATGTTCCATGAAGATATTTTGTAAATGTCCTTCTGTAAATATATTAAAGCTTAATTTTTGATTAGAAATATGCATTGCTAAGAACTTCATTTGGACAACTTTAAAGGCGATTTTCTCAATATTTAGATTTTTTTGCACCCTCAGATTCCAGATTTTCAAATAGTTGTATCTCGGCCACCAAACCATAACAAACCATACATCAATGGAAAGCTAATTTATTCAGCTTTCAGATGATGTATAAATCTCAATTTCGAAAAATTGACCCTTGTGACTGGTTTTGTGGTCCAGGGTCACATATTATATTTAATATATATTATTTAATACATGTTTTATAAAATAATATTAATTTTGTATTTTAATATTTAAAAAAATTATGTCACAAACTTTTAATATATTTTAAGATATTACACTATTTCCTTTTATTTTAATATTTAAAAATGTTAATAGGCTTTGCTTCACAAACTTTTATTATATTGTTGAATATTCAACATTTTTTGTTTTAATATGCTAAAATATATTTGAAGACACATTTTTGAATAATCTGTTTCTACCTGTCTATCGATGGCAGAACTAAGCATCTCCTATATATAACAATCCTCAAAGGACAATATGTTCTATGCTCAGATTTATGACAGCACTGCAAAAACGGTTTGAAACACCTTTATGTATAATTTATGTTGATTCTTCTCAATGGTTTCCCTGTTAGATCGCATACGAGGAGCTGGGTGGCAAGACGCTGGTCATGTCTGTGTATGACTATGACCGCTTCTCCAAGCACGACATCATCGGTGAGGTCAAGCTACCCATGAACACTCTGGATCTGGGAAAGCCGATCGAGGAGTGGAGAGACCTGGATAGTGTTGAGAAAGAGGAGGTGATTATTAAAGAATCTGCTATTAGGATCTATTTTTAACTGATCCGAGACAGATTTGAAAAGCAAGCAAGCAGAAATGCTTTGGATCAGTACCTTCAAATCATAAATGATCACCCATTGATATCTTCTTCTTACAGCCGGAGAAGCTTGGTGACATCTGCATCTCTCTGCGTTACGTTCCCACTGCGGGCAAACTGACCGTTTGCATCCTTGAAGCCAAGAACCTGAAGAAGATGGACGTGGGCGGCCTGTCTGGTGAGAAACAAGCTGAGATATATGAGACCAGTAAGATATATTTCATATGTTTGATGCAATTAACTCAACATTTGACCTTTTGCAGACCCGTATGTGAAGATCCAGCTATTGCAGAACGGCAAGCGTCTAAAGAAGAAGAAGACTACGGTGAAGAAGAACACACTGAACCCTTACTACAATGAGTCCTTCAGCTTTGAGATCCCTCTGGAGCAGATGCAGGTAGATTTGAACTTATGTTTTTTATTCTTATTATTTGTTTGGAAAAGTCACATCATGCAACATATTAGTACATAAGATGTTTTCATATTCATCATTGCTTTTCTGTACATTTTTCCAAGCAAACCAAGACAAAATACAAAGAAAAAAATAAAAAATCAAAGGAAAATAAATAAAAATACCAGTAAACATTTTTTTAAAGATTTTTAAGAAGATCAATGCAGGGTATTATTATAATGTAATTGATTGTGATATTTTTTCTGATATATTTGAAACTTTTTCTGTTGACAAAATATAATTAATAACTTAAGACAGTATTACAGGCTGTAAACCAATTCTTTGTAATTGTTTTCTTAGAACCAGCTAACATTATTTTAAATAAATACTGGTAATCTGTAATATTTTATATTTGTTATTTTTTATTTTGGGGTGTAAAGCCCAAATAAATCACTTTAAAGGAGACATATTATGCCCCTTTTTACAATATGTAATATTCCTTGGTTGGTAGATGCACCAGGGACCCTGATTATAGCACTTAAAACCTGGAAAATCAGATTTTCATGATATGTCATCTTTAAAAGTAAATGGAAATTTAATATCCAATACATATTTTATAATTTCATGGACATTCCCTTAAAAGGATTTAATTTTATTACAACGCCAGAAAATATGGTAATAATTAGCATTTATATTCCTACATTGTATACAATGCAATAAATCATCTGGAAAAAAATAAAATGTTTTTTTGGATGGGCAGGTGTAATAAAATAATGTACTACATTTTTCGAATTCCCTCCTAAATGATGTTATAACAATTTGTACCAGAATAATGGTTGATTTTGATTTAAAATTTGGGGGGGAAAAAGATTTAAACATCTTCTTAACCACATGTTCTTGAACATACAGTAGAAACAGAAATATTGTGCAATATTAATACTAATTAACTTCAAAACAACTGTTTTCCGTTTAAATATATATTGAACAGTAGTTGATGCAGTTTTTACTACCAGATTTTATAATACGTTTGGCTAAACGATTTTCTGTTTCTCTCTAGAAAATCCTTGTGGCGGTGACGGTCTTCGACTACGATAAGATCGGCAAAAACGATGCCATCGGGAAGATCTTCATTGGCAGCAAAGCCACAGGCACAGCGCTTAAGCACTGGTCTGACATGTTGGCCAACCCGCGCCGCCCCATCGCCCAGTGGCATCCCCTCCAACCGGAGGAAGACATCGACGGTGCTCTGGCTGCCCTTAATGCCAAGAAGTAACTTCTCACATCTCAGCCTGACTAACCAACTAACTAACCAACCCGCCACTGCATGACACCCCACACTCATCCGTACGCGCTCTGCCAGTTTGTTTCGCATAATCACCAACAAAAATATTCAGGATGTTGTTTGTCGGATAAACTGGTGAGCTGGAATTTTGTGCAATAATAGTGAGTTTATGTCGCAAATATCTACACATTTGCACAATTACAAAGCAATTATCACGTTCACTTAAACGTCCCAGGAGAAGCAACCGGTGTAGGGCAGATTTGTTTACATTGTCGATAGGTAAATTAGACACATAAAAACATGTCACATTTGCATTTGTGCCCAAAAGAACGAGGATTCAGGTCTATGGTTTTGTAATAGTGCAGTTAGATAGGACTATATTGATAAATGGGCTAATAATTCATGAAATGTTGCAATAAACATTCAACACGAGTCAAGCATGGTTTACACAGTCAGTGTAAAGGTATAACAGTATGGTATGACACATCTCTTTTACTGTAATGCTGCGGTTACAGTGCCAAATCCAGACGTTCGTGTATCTCACATATAGAAGATCCCATCTGGCCAAACCTGACAGGCACTAAAGCTGGCTGTGAATGTATCGTGGGATCATACAAATGAAATTTGCACTCAGTCGTTGTGTCCTCGAGAGCTCGCTGTCGTGTTTTCATGATCTCGGCCTGTTTGACATACATTTGAATACCTGGTTGACGTCACTGCCGCCTTTGTTCGGAGCTCAAACTCATTCAGTAAACTCCACTCTCCGAGATGCCAGAGTATTAACTGGAATGGAATAGTAAGTGTGCGTGTGGTAAACGATACTAATAAAGCAATCCGAAGCGTTCAGCTCCACTCTTCATCCCCAACGATGCTTGTGTATATATGCATTGATCATGGTTTCTACAGCATGTACCTATAAATTGATGTACATAGAAGCATGTTTTAAAGATAGAGCATAATTATATTGTGTACGTGTGGCATTTGTCATTTTGATAATAAAATGTAGAGGAAAGAAAATGCACTGAATGCACATTTTATGAAATTTCCCTGAAAGGGCATAAGACATTTAAGAATATATTAATATAGGGTTTTTCAAAATACTTTTCAATTTGCAACAGAGAAATAAGAGCTGTGTGTAACGTGAGTGTTAGACTCATGCTTGTGGTGTCAGTTTGATTTTATTTGCATTTGTTTAACTTTCTTGTCCATGTATTTGTCACGTTTCTGTGTTTGAATGTCTTGTTAGGGTGAATCTCTCAAAAACACATCCGGATTACATTTCACCACAAAATCAGAAGACTCAAAGTGTATTTTGCATTAAGAAATGTTTTGGACCATTTTATTTTATTGCATTGTGTTTTATCACATTGCATTGCATTAGGTTAATGAGAAGTCAGTGTAAAAAATGTGCTTAATTTTTATAATAATGCAAAAAGTAGTAATGGTCCTAAAATAGGCTTCATTTGATCCTATTCGAAATTTTGATTGATATGACCTGAATGTTGTCTCGTGAGATTCACCTTTTAATGTACAGTGTGTAAAACCACTTGCTGAAACTATAGAAGCCATATGCATGGGCCCTCGCAAGAGCTCATCGTTTTCAGACAAAACAAACACCTCAACAGATATCAGTAATATTAACCTTCACGCATTGGAGCCAAAACGATGGGAGAGCACCTGTCTGTTCAAAGACGGTTTTGGTTTTGAAGTTCCTCACAATAACTGAAAGAATATGAAAGTGATGCCCTCGTGTTTATAGTACGACAACTGAAGTCATTTGAGATTACATAATAAACAGCATATTCACATAATTGCTTGCAAATAAATTATTAAGAGATGTATTATCATAATTATGGTGATCCAAGTGTACAATGGCATGACTTTATTATGCAATATGTGTGCAATTGACAACCAGCCCAATAGATCAGTTGTTTATTTGTAAATGTAATTTTCTGTATGATTTTCTGAATAACTACGTTGTATATTTTCACATAATGATCTATCATTTTCCTATTTTTGGAAAATTACTGATCAGATGGCACTGCTGAAGTATTTTATTTCCATGTTTTAGACGGGGCAGCTGAATGTTTGTCTAAATCAAAATACATAGAGGCCAGGATGGGTAATTAATTCCTTCATTGAATGTTCGGTCAGTTGTATGTAATCATTTCTTTTACTATGACTTTATGCTCGGTTGAACAGCCTTGGACTGTCTACAGCTGCTTAGGAATATTTGTCTGCTTCTGTGCGTTGTACTTTGCAGTAGGACCAATGTAGAATAATGTCTTAATGTTTCTTCTGTGGACGTGAATCAAACTGCAGGGCTCTGGTGTTCCTCTGCAGAGCAAGCAACAAAATCCCAGTCTTCCCTGGGACACTGTGGATGCCAGTCGACTGGCCCCCTTCCCTCTCTGTGTTAAGACAGTTTTCCATTCATTGCATTCGGACCATATAGTCACAAAGACCTTCCCGATGCAATACTGCCAACATCTCCGCTTTCTAACATCTCCTAACACTCCCCGTCCATCCCATCTAAAGACTCTCCCAAAGAACTGATGCCTTCCTTTTGCGTTCGTCCAGTGTGGAGGTTCCAGTGTTGTCGATTCCTTTCGTGGATGCTTTGGCATGCTTTGAAATCCCCTTCTACAATCTAACACGTCAGCCAATGAAGAAAAACGAAAGCCTTTCCTCTGGCCGCTCTTGTAGCTTCTTGTCATCCTGTACCGATGTGAAAACCTCGATGAAAACCAATGCCAATTTATCCATGCAGATTTATCCATGAGTTGTCGATCAGTTAATCATAGGAAATAAAGTTCTTTTAAATATAGTATTTGTTTGGAGTGATGTGTCAGTCCTTGAAATTAAACATGAATGAGTATTAACTCTGGAACACAAAACCAGTCATAAGGGTCAATTCTTTTAAATTGAGACTTATACATCAGTTGAAAGCTGAATAAATTAGCTTTCCATTGATGTATGGTTTGTTAGTATAGAGCAATATTTGGCCGAGATATGACTAGCTATTTGAAAATCTGGAATCTGAGGGTGCAAAAAAATCAAAATATTGAGAAAATCGCCTTTAAAGTTGTCCAAATGAAGTTTTTAGCAATGCATATTACTAATCAAAAACTAAGTGTTGATATATTTACGGTAGGAAATTTACAAGATATCTTCATGGAACATGATCTTTACTTAATATCCTAATCAATGAGTTTTGGCAACAACAACAACAACAACAAAAATAATTGATCATTTTGACCCATTCAATGTATTGTTGGCTATTGCTACAAATATACCCCTGCTACTTTTGGCTGATTTTGTGGTCCACGGTCACATATTTTAACCAAAACAACATAGGTATTTGTCATATGTAGCCATGTTTTTGTTTTTGTAGCTTTTGATTCCTAGTGATTATTTCACGTTATTATTTCATGAAGAGATGTCTTACACAAATGGAAATCTGTCCCTGAAAGCTGTATGAATTATTTAAAATATATAATAATAATGAGTATAAGTATATAACATGCAATGAAATGTATAGTAATTATTTTTCTGTGATAAAAACAACGGTTACTTAGTCGGTGAACTTTGATTCTCTGTGATTGGTCCGTCCTGCTCTGTGCTGAGAAAAGTAACACCACATGACAAAGCCCAGCTACTTTAGTATAGTATTGATGTGCGCATGCCCAGTAGCGCCATACGTATCTCTTCTAGCCTTAACCCGGGTGTGTTTATCCCTAAATCTGACAACAAACGGAGAAAGTCTGCCGTTTCTTTTTTAGTAATCATCAATTTTCCCCAACACAGAAAAGGCTACGATTTATATGTCCAGGTAATGGGTTTGTTTTGTTGGTGTGTGATGGTATTTTAGCACTGCACACACACTCCCGCTATAATCAAACACTGCTGTTGGGTTTGCACTGCTTGACTGGTTTTGAGTAGTCTGCACGAACTATAGTAATGTCATGTGAGTGTATGTTGTGCTGTTTTCCCTCAGTCAGCTCCGCAGCATGTCCGCAGACCTGGATCTTTCTCCTCCGGAGGTTCCTGAACCCACTTTCTTCGAGAGCCTCCTGCGTTATGGATTATTTCTAGGAGCCATTTTTCAACTCATCTGTATTTTAGCAATAATCATACCCACATCCAAGAGCCACGAACAGGTGCGGAATTGTCACAACTCTCTGTAATGGCTTGTTTCGGTCAAAGGGCCCCAAATAGAATCAGGTCTTTCTGAAACAGCTGTTCTTGAAGTTGGATATCTTCAGATGTTTTTATATCAGGGTATGACAATGATGGCTTTTTGGGGCATACACGTTATTGCACCATAGGCCTTTTAAGCAAGAAACTACAGGCAAAAACCTTGAACGCTCTGGTCAAGATTTTGGGCTATTTGGTTTCTATAACAAGTCTTCTTTCAGACTAGTGGAGAGAAATCATCTTCAATACACATGTGAAGTGTTTATTTCATCACGCTTTATCTATTTGTGCCTGTAGCAAGAGCCACGAACAGGTGCGGAATTGTCACAACTCTCTGTAATGTCTTGTTTCGGTCAAAGGGCCCCAAATAGAATCAGGTCTTTCTGAAACAGCTGTTCTTGAAGTTGGATATCTTCAGATGTTTTTATATCAGGGTATGACAATGATGGCTTTTTGGGGCATACACGTTATTGCACCATAGGCCTTTTAAGCAAGAAACTACAGGAAAAAACCTTGATTGTTACGCTCTGGTCAAGATTTTGGGCTATTTGGTTTCTATAACAAGTCTTCTTTCAGACTAGTGGAAAGAAATCATCTTCAATACACATGTGAAGTGTTTATTTCATCACGCTTTATCAATTTGTGCCTGTAGATTAAAAAAACAATACATCTTTAAAAGCCGTTTTCTCTTAAATGAGTTAATCTCCACTTCAGCAGCACTTACAATACAATACGTATACACTGAAGCTGAATAAATAAGCTTTCCATTGATGTATGGTTTGTTAGTGTAGGACAATATTTGGCTGAGATGCAACTATTTGAAAATCTGGAATCTGAGGGTACAAAGAAATCAAAATATTGAGAAAATCAGCTTTAAAGTTGTTCAAATGAAGTCCTTAGCAATGCATATTACTGATCAAAAATTAAGTTTTCATATATCTATGGTAGGAAATTTACTAAATATCTTCATGGAACATGATCTTTACTTAATATCCTAATGATTTTTGGCAAAAAAAAAAAAAAAGTTTGACCCATACAATGTATTGTTGGCTATTGCTACAAATATACCTGTGCTACTTATGACTGCTTTTGTGGTTCAGGGTCACATTTATATAGCACTTCATAGGGTCTGCAATCATGTCGACAGTATTGCTAGAAATTAAGCAGCTCATATATCATTCACCTTATATAATGCAACTTTTTTTTTTTCCTGAAGACATTGTTTTTTTTATCCAGCCTGGCTTTAGCCAATGTTCAGACTTCTCTTCTGGAAATGTGTGCAAATTAGGGCATATTTAATTAGGTAATGCATCATTTGCATATTTAAACAACATTTCAGAAAACTTGTAATACAAAACAATACTGTGATTAATCAGCTGGGGAAATCTGGTAAACTCTTTTAGTTCAAGATTTATTCTGTTCATCTGCGGTGTCTTGAAAATTGGAATGATTTTATTCCTAACTGTAGATGGAGACGCCGGAGCCGGCTGATGCTCGCAGCTCTGAGCAGAACCGAAAGCCAAAGGGACCCGTTCAACAAATCCGGCAGAAACTGAAAAAGGAGAGCAAGAAGAAGAGATAGAGTGTGTGAGACTGAACAGTGACCCTGTGTGTGTGTGTGTGTGTGTCTGACAAACTCACTAATGATGGATTGACTTACAGCATTAGAGGACGTGGATTGAACAAGATCAGGCATTAGATCTTCTGGTTTGAGTTTGGGGTTTGTCATGTCTTTCAAAACTGTGTTTGTATGTCATGTTATGTATGTATCATTGTTTGAGTAATCTTTGATTTTATTTTTTATGCCAATTTCAAGTACATTGATAGGAATAAACTGATGACCATTTTTCTGCTTGTTTCTTTCTGTTGTGGTAAATATTTTTTTAGTACTAATAGAATCCAAGCCTAATGCATGCAAGATATTTACGAAAAAAAAAATATTAAAAATGTTTTTCTTAAATGTTTTATTCCCACAGGTGTTTTTTTCTTAAGGTTGTTCTTGAAGCATTTTTCCCCCCGCTTTAAATAGACTGTTCGTGCTCACTATATATAATACATATTACAACTTGATTTTCTTTTATAAGTAAATTATATTATAAAATCTCGTATATGACAAATAATTGTCAGACAACAAGCTCATTGAACACTTTATTAAAAATGGTCATGCCGTGCTTGCTACTTTAAAAGAGTGAATGGACAAAAATATAGTACAATGTATCAGTGTGTGGTTTGAATTGGATATTCTTAAGCATTTAAAAATAGAACTTTGAACTAGCTTGAGAACTTTCTTTTTTAAACATTAATATTTTTGTGATTCCGCTCTGACTAATTTGAGTACTTTAAAATGCAAAATATTTTTCATACAATTTAAATAAACCGTATGAACAACTATTTTGCATTTTTAATATTGCATAGAGCAATGCTGTCAGAAAATAATGTATTGGCTTTCATTTATGAAATGGTAGCTACAGTATTTTAACAAAATATGAAGAACTCTGATATAAACATTAGAATTTAGATTATTGACTTAGCCGTTAGACAATCTAATATTGATGGAAACTATAAACTACTAACTAATAATCAGCATCCACTTTTATTAGTATTATTATCTGACAGTGCCCAAACCAAACATTTTGGCTTGTTTCTACTCAAGTTTCAACTTGTTACGTAAAACAAAAACACACTTTAAAACATTTTATTTGAAATGCACATCGATAAATATGTCTTACAAGGTCAAATTTTGATTAAAAACATGATTTGAGAAAATAGGCATTATATATTTATATATATAAACAACAGTAAAGAGCACTAATACTACATCTAACATGATCTTACTGGTCAAATTTTTGTGTACAAATCATAGATATGAAAAACCAGCAATTTAAATAGATATCAATGCCAAGATGTCTTCATCTGTGATGCTGTATCTTGAGAGAGGATGATGATTTCTCTTCCACAACTGACATCAGAGATTATTTTTATGAACGAGGTCCTTTCTTATAACAGCATTCACTGCAGGGAAAAATAAAAACAAAATCATTCGTGGTGTTTACAGAGTTTCTTGAAATCTTTAAATCAGAACAGAAAGTCATAAATTCGTGGCATTAAATATCTTTGTCAGTATTTTTGTTTTCCAATACAAATATCTAAAGCCCTTAAATCAAGATATATTTATTTGAGATGCAAAATGAAGATTGAAGAAACCAAACAAAATTAGGTGAGCTTATGGTTAAAACAAGAGCAAATATCTGTCAATGAGGTATGAAAACTTGTTTCCTTTTGAATTAGGTGTATTTTTTGAGCCCATTGGCAGATATTTGTCCTTGTTTTAACCATAAACTCACTTTATTTTGATTAACTTCACAGAAAACAAGAATTCATTTTGCTGCTCAAGTAAATGCATCTCAATTTAAGAATCCTTAGACATTTGCAGTGGGGAAAAAAATAGGTACGAAGAACAGCACTTTTTTTGCAGTGTGATGAGAAAGGTACAGTTGGTTTGGAGCAAAGCTTCTTTTTTTTTGTAAAATGAAAAAAGTTATGGTGATTGGTTGAAAGTTGTATTTTCAAACTTTTGCTAATACAACTCATTGTGTTCCTTAGACGTTTAGAGAACATTCTGATGTATTGTGTTTCCTTCAGTTTATTTCTGTACATTTTCTTTACCTGGTCTTAAATTTACCTTCATAACACCTGCAGAAACTCTGTGTTTGCTGAAGTGTGCATTACTGTATATTGCTCAGCATTAATGACATAATCAAATCAAAGCCTTCTGTTCCAGACATTAAAGGTTATACGCGCTGCTACTTTACTAAGTGATCAGATGCACTATTTTCACCTGCTCTACCGTGAAACTTACTAACAAGACTTTTAAGGCATTGTATGGTGCATCATCATCATCATCACAGACGAGCTGAAATGCGCGGTCGGTCAGTCACTCACTGCAGTCTCTGCGGCACAATCACACGCTGCAATACACTGACTGTCCGCTAGCTGGCAGCACAGAGTCTCACGCGACCCTCTCATGCTTGATTTGGTTGTGCTTCCTGTTGTTCTGCTCAGACAAATTCGTGGGCTAAAAATGGAAAGTTTTCCGTCTAAAATTAGATTAGGGGACACGAGGGGTAGCGTTTACAGCTATAATCAGCCTGAAATAGAAGCCGAGGCGGGGGTGTGATTCTTTGTAACGCCACCGCAAATAAAAACATCTACATCTGTGGTGTAATATTATTAAAATATGGCTCACGATATCAGCTGCACCAGGCTTTAGGTGAATAAATAATACGTTTAGTTTAGTTTAGTGAATGAATGCTTTCCTGGGAGATCGATGGTGTGTCCTGTTTGTCCCTGTGTGTGTTTTAGGTCTGTTGGAGTTCAATATTTAACGGGCTCTGGCAGAACTGAAGCACTGACCCATATAGAGCCGCCTGATAAGAGCCGCATACATTAAACACAACACACATCTCAAATCATCCGAAACAACAGCTAATCATGTTATAATTTAGTTTCATATTAACTGATAAATATCTAATAATTCAATGAAAATCAAAACTAAAAATTAAATGTGGTTCTTAAAATTATAGTGTCTAAAAATATACCTTTTCCCCATATACACTTGTATAAATTTATAAACTAAAAACTTGATGTAAAAAAAAAACGAAACAACACATTTCATTACACCAATAAACAAAATAATGTTCTTTTTAGCAGCATCATATGACCCCTTTAAAAAAAAAAAACACCTAAAACTAAAAACTGTTCAAAACTCATGTGTTGCAGATACTCACCAGGATTGACACTGTTATACTTGATCATTTAAAAAACAAATATGTTTAAATAGTGCAGGCTGATGCTTCAACAAAAGCATATACCATTGTTTAACAACCTTGTAGCTCACAGTACGTCTGTATTTAATGGTTTATGTTATCGTTAGTTATCGTAAACAATTAATTTCCATATATAGAAAATGAACTTTTACTTCAGAAAACCAACTATTTGAATTAAGCACCAGTGCTAGGTTAAAAACTGTGATCCGTTACTGATTACGGATTACATGATGAAAATTGTAGTTAGTAATGTAATCTAGGATACTCACTTTAGGTAATGTATTCTGACTACTTTTTAGATTACTTTTTACCTAACTTTATCTATTGTCGGGGATAACTAAATATTTTATGTCAAAGGAGTTTGGCTGAAAAAAAGGTTTAAATATTTTTGTCCAGAACTCCAATATTAAGAATTTGTGAAGTCACTGGATATGATGAAGACAGTGTTTCACAGCATGTTTCACACAGTGTTTAGTAATTTGTACAATTATTTGTTTCAAATATGGTCTTATTGCTTGAGAGGCGCTTTTTCCCCCCAAATTCAGAAGCATGGATCACAAATTTATTTACATGAATTATCTATTACATGTATTACATACATGTACGGGTGGGCAATATACTGGTAGACATGATTAACTGGTAGAAATTTGTCAACTGGTAGAGATTTTGGACTATCATCTCTATCGCGGTTACAACTTAACGTTAAAACTTGTTGTTTGCACACATTTTTAAGCATTGCAGTTTAAAACAAGTGATTTTAAGCCATTGAAGCGCAGTCAGCAGCAAAAGAGAACACGTGCAAATCTTTGCAAATATCCTCGTTAACACGATAAATTAAGTCTTAAGTGAAAGCAAACAGCTGAGAAAGAAAACGTGTGTAACAGTATTTTGGAACCGGGCAGCTCTTAAAGTGACAGCAGTCTAATATTCCTGCTGTCTGTCATTCATATTAATCAAACAACAAAAGAGAGAAAATCCCTCACTGCTCTTGACTAAATCACTTTTGTAACTTTGATAAGAATAAATATATATTTAACTTACACAGTGAAGAATATATAATGTATGTAGCATTTCTTAATTATTTTCTCTACTGTAGTTTTTTTTTGTTGTCCTATTGCTTATAATTAATTTCTTATTATTTTTTAATCGCTGACTGTTTACTTGTCTTCAGTGAGCGTGAGTTTTGTTTTTTTATTTAGGCTAGTATTAGTTTTTTGTGACACTGGTGACAAGAATTATGAAATTTCTATGGTATCAAAAATGTTGCTATCATAATGACCTTATTTAAAGCCCGGGATACACTGCACGATTTTAGCAATCCTATAAGATCATTACTTTATCACACTGTGTGACATGGATCGTTTAAACTTGGGTACAACAAGCATGTAGACACACTGTGCGTTGATCATGCTGAATTTCTGACACTGTCAGAAAACTATCGTAGGCTATCTTTGGTCGCAAGACCGGGAAAAAGCCCATCTTTGAACCTCTCTCACTGTACGACATAGGACCACCGATTAAGAGCCACGATCACAGAAATCGCCACGATTGCTTCACGATGGCAATCTTTCGTCTGGGACAGCCAAAAATCGTGCAGTGTATCCCGGGCTTAAAGCCAAAATAACTATATTGTGATATATATCGTTATCGTGAAATAAAATTACTCATATTGTGATATAAGATTTTGGTCATATCGCCCACCCCTACGATGTAATCCATAAAAATGCAACTTAAATCTGATTATGAACATTTTAAAATGTAATATAATCTAATATAAATTTATCTAAAAATAAAAATTATATTTTAAAAATATAATCTACGAGTACCTAATTTTTGGAATTTGATTAATCCAGATTACATGTAATCAGTTACTACTCAGCACTGTTAAGCACTAGGGCTGCATTATAAATCGCATGCGATATTTAATGCGCATATTGTCAGTAAAGCCAGTTCTGTAATCAGCAGTAAATCTCCATCATGTGCGTGCTTTCACATGGAGCAGCATTTACTACACAGAGCCGTTGTTCACTGACAAGCTGCGCAAAAATGGAGATTTACTGCTGATTACAGAACTGGCTTTACTGACAAGATGCGCATTAAATATCGCATGCGATTTATCGTGCAGCCCTATTAAGCACAACAGTATATATACTGAATGATAAGAGCACAAACCATCATCCAGATAGGCCTGATCCAGGTTCTCCTGCTTGATGGTGACTCTCACAGGACTGACGTTTCTCTGGTGCTGCAATGGCAGGTATGTCTGCTGATGGATATGGGCCGGAGGGGATCTCCCTGTGGTTGGGGACGCCCTCGAGCCGTACGCCTTCTGATGGGCCGCGGCAGAGCAGAGCTCTGAGACATCGAGGGTGGGAAACAGAGAGGCGGCCGTTTGGAAGCTGTCTCCCGCTACGGTGTGCTGGAAGGTGTTGGGCACAAATGTAGACACAGAGGTTGCGTGACCTGCTGCGTGAGCCGTGGAGCTGGTGAAAAGTCCTGGCACCGTGTGATCCAGTGGGTAGCGCATGGGTGCGTGTTGTGGGGCAGCAGGGTACATGCAGTGAGCTCGCTGGTATGACGGGCCACCCGGCATCATGCAACCGTCTGCAAGATGGTAAGAGGGAGGAGAGATGCCCATAATAGGACGCACAGTACAGCCTAACTGTGCGTATTGGTATTCTTCAACCGGCTCTGCTTTAATCTGTGGCACTAGAGAGGAAACATTTTAAATCAAAACATTTGGATCAGTTTAAAACAAACGACGAGGGTATTTGTTCATAAAGTGAAGTAGTTCTTAAAAGAAGCCGTTATAGTGCCTAAAAAATATACATTTGCCCTTAGCAAACTCATTTAAATTTGTAAACTAAATCTTGGTGTCATTTGTCAATTACTATATGTTTTTTTGAATAAAAAAAGAGATAAGTAGGTCTGTAACAAAAAATAAATAAATAAACACGGTTCAAAACTTTCTATGGTGTTGTAAATCTGAATAATTTAGATCATTTTAAAAGAAAAACGCAAGTGTATTTGTTTCTAAAGAGACTGAAGGTTTCACCTGAGAGGGGCGTGTAGGTGAAGTTTTGAGGCTGGCTGCATCTCTTCTTCCCATTCAGTACGTAAAATTTGACTTTGACTGCGTGGTAGATGTTGGGGTCTCGATATGGAGGGATTTCCAAAAACAGCAGGTTCTGATAGGAAACAACTTACATTTAACAGCTTTATTCAAGGCTATGTATTACTTCGCTCTCCAAATAGTCTGAAGTACTTACAGATGTGCACTTGTCTCTGTAAACTTTCGCCTCAGCCTCCCATAACTGTAAGTCAACTAAAACAAGGAAACAGTCATTTGAATGCTGAAAAAAAAAAAAATTTAATAATTTTTCAAACCTAACATGATATAGTATATTCTTTATGAATAACAGCATATTATAATCAGCATTTTAGAATGATTTCTGAAAGATCATGTAACACTGAAGACTGGAGTAATGATGCTGAAAATTCAGCTTTGATCACAGGAATAAATTACATTTTACAATACATTCAAATAGAAAACTGTTATTTTAAATTGCAATACTATTTCACAATATTGCTGTATTTTGATCAAAATTCAGCCTTAGTGAGAGACTTCTATCAAAAACAAACAAACAAAATCCTACTGACCCCAATCTTTTGAAGGGTAGTGTACTTTTTTTAAACTTATAATTAAATTTACATCCGCTCACAAACACGCCCATGTGCATTGTCACTATTTAATGTTGGAAGCCACAACAAATATCTGGTCTGTGACTTCTACATGAGCAACAGAGAGAAAGTTTCATGCATAGTGGATGAAACTCCCACTCTCCTGCTGAGTTACTGCTGCTCTGCAACCCTCACGTTGAGTACAGGAAAGAAAAAAGTCTCTGTGCTTGTAGATGCTATCTGTGCAGAGCATAACCACATCCTCTCGCACCGCACTGCACACCTAAATGGAAAGTGCAGCTAAAACTTTGCTTGTGTCAGAAAGTGTAGGCTGTCTCTATAGGATGTCAGTGTGAGTCACGGCTGATATGCTATTGTCCTTAAGTTCTGCGACACTGAGATTTCACTCAACCGCTGCTGGACGCTGCCATTCAAAATATTCTTGACGTTTTGAACGATTTTCGGTTCTTCCACGAATAAATAAAATTAATTAATTAAATAAAAGCAATTAATGAAACCAATTAAGGAGAACATTTTATTACATTTTCTCCTTGATTGGTTTTGCATCTGTCAGTTTAATTTAATAAAATTTTTAACTGTCTATTTCATTTTCATGCATCTACTTCCATAAGTGTTTGAATGTTTATGTACCTATGCTGTGTGCTGTAAAGCAAACATTGATTTTAAATCAGTAAAGTATCTTACTGACTTTATGTAGACTCTTAAATAATGACATTATTAAAGGTGCATGCATAATAATTATAAAATGAGTAAATTATTAAGAGTAGTTTTAGATTTAGAGTTTAGCATTTCAACATGCAATCAGACATGACAACTCTCTAAAAGTATTTAATATCAACTACCAATAAACATTGGTGTTTGGTATAGAATTAATGTCTTAACGTTATGTATAGTATGTATGTTATGTGCCCTCTAGAAGCTTGTGTTCTGCAAGTGAACGGCGTATTATTGTGCCATCTCAAAGAGGCACAAAATCACTTTCACGGACTTTTACATTAAATGTTCCCTCCTGGTGGAATGACCTGCCCAACTCAATCCCAGCAGCTGAGTCCTTAGCCATCTTCAAGAAACGACTAAAAACACATCTGTTCCACCTTTATTTGACCCTCTAACTCTAACACTTTCTATTCTATTTTAATAGAATATATATTTTAATATATATATATATATATATATATATATATACACATACACACCTTGCTACATGTACTGCTTTAGGCTAACCGAGACTTGTCATTTGCACTTATATATTGTTGCTCATTTGTTAGTTTTGACTGCTTTTATTGTCCTCATTTGTAAGTCGCTTGTATAAAAGCATCTGCTAAATGACTAAATGTAAATGTAATTTAATGAATGTTGGCAGACCTCTGCAAATTTTGTGCATATTGTTATTGTTATCCATAGCTGGATATTAATGAATTATGGGGGATTCATGTTTCTCAGGAGGAGTTGGTGGTAAACCACATGGCTGCCAAAACCATAGAGAACGTGTGCAGCCGTAACTTTTCCACGACATTCTAATTTATTGAGATGCACCTGTATACAGTGTGTATATATACAGTGTATATATATATATATATATATATAAATACCTTGCTACGTGTACTGCGTTAGGCTAACCGAGACTTGTCATTTGCACTTAAATATTGTTGCTCTTTTGTTAGTTTTGACTTCTTTTATCGTCCTCATTTGTAAGTCGCTTTGGATAAAAGCATCTGCTAAATGACTAAATGTAAATGTATAGTGCGTAGGTGTTGGTTCTGAGGTTTCTGACATCTTTAAACACTGACAGACAAACTGGCGGCTATGTAGATGTGTGTGTGTGTTTATGCAAGCTTTATCTTTTTTTCCACTCTTGTGTTGTTGCAAAGGTTGGCCAAATCATACTGCAGTCTACCATGCAACCCAGAGCCTCATGGCTCCAGCCTGAACCACCATTTTCCAGCATATGCAAAGCATATCAATACAACTTTAAACAAATCATATGCCAATTTTCTCCACAGATGGCTGTTGGTGCCTGGAGAAGTCAAATATTAAAAGAGTTATACAGGTGCATCTCAATAAATTAGAATGTCGTGGATTTGAAGATGCTGATTTCATTTTCCAGCAGGATTTGGCACCTGCCCACACTGCCAAAAGCACCAAAAGTTGGTTAAATGACCATGGTGTTGGTGTGCTTGACTGGCCAGCAAACTCACCAGACCTGAACCCCATAGAGAATCTATGGGGTATTGTCAAGAGGAAAATGAGAAACAAGAGACCAAAAAATGCAGATGAGCTGAAGGCCACTGTCAAAGAAACCTGGGCTTCCATACCACCTCAGCAGTGCCACAAACTGATCACCTCCATGCCACGCCGAATTGAGGCAGTAATTAAAGCAAAAGGAGCCCCTACCAAGTATTGAGTACATGTACAGTAAATGAACATACTTTCCAGAAGGCCAACAATTCACTAAAAATGTTTTTTTTATTGGTCTTATGAAGTATTCTAATTTGTTGAGATAGTGAATTGGTGGGTTTTTGTTAAATGTGAGCCAAAATCATCACAATTAAAAGAACCAAAGACTTCAACTACTTCAGTCTGTGTGCATTGAATTTATTTAATACACCAGTTTCACAATTTGAGTTGAATTACTGAAATAAATGAACTTTTCCACGACATTCTAATTTATTGAGATGCACCTGTATGTCGATGGTTGGAGCTGTTAACACACTGTAGCATAAAATCAGAAGCTGAAGATCTACTTTCATCTTTTGGCAGCTTTTTTGAGAGTTATTCACCCATGTAAAGTGAGATTAACATCTCTCTAACTGAATTTACACCTTAACTGATTAGTTTTCACTGAAACTGTAGACCTAACATTGAAGGTTGTGTGTCTTTCAGCCTAGTAGTGAGTCACATCAGAGATACAGAGTGACTCCAAAAAGGATTTGGATACTTTGCAATAGTCAAAATGTTATTGCTATTATGTTATTGTTATTACAAAATTTTAAATCGACTGTCTTTTATTTTAGTTTATCATCTGACGCAATGACTTTCAGACATTTTTAAGTGTGTCCGAATAATTTTTGGAGCCACTGACGACCTCTTTGCTCTCTAGACACCCACATTAGCCACTGAAATACACATTGGTTTACCATTACACTTATAATCAAAACAAGTGTGACCAAGCCTCTCGCTGCAGAGTTTTACTCACCGTGCGTTTTCTCAAAGATGACTTTGGACTCTGATGTGAAGTTTTGGCCCCTAAGGATCATCTGCGGTCCACCCAGAACCGAACAGTGGTCCAAGTCATGATGATCTACCACTGGCTGCTCGTGAGCAGACCTTTGAGCTGTAACAAACCCCGCGGCATTCATGCATTTAATATTGAAAATATGATATTTGACCATTCTGATATCATCAGCATCATGATTGTGCCTGATTGGCCAAATAACAAGTGCACATTTTGCATGGAGCCAGTTACAAAACCTACAGATTTTTGAGTAAATATTAAATATTAAAACAAATGTAAAATATACATTTTCAAAATGTCATTTACTGTATATATTTTTTGTTAATAAAATTATAATAATATAAATTATAATGGATTGGCCACTTGTCAATTCTGTACAAAAAAAAACAGATTTTATAAATGCAAAAAATATGCATTAAAATGTATGGTTAAAATAGTGAGTCTTAAATGAAAAGTTTTAATGCATACAGCATTCAATAGTCTGCGAAGCCACTTGGAGAGAGATCCACTGGCCGCTGGGTTGAGGAACGTGGACACGGAAGACCATTCTCACTCGTGTGTTTTTCCGTCCCACATCTGTCTCTCCTTTCTTCAGCTCAATGTCGGCATTTCTCAGTTTCAGGATACCAGCGCAGTCAACTCTAAAATGTGAACGAACAATTATCAGGCAAATCATTGGTTCTTTTATCACTTCCTGTTCCTGTTTTTATCAATTCTGGGCTTCTTTTTATATTTGAAGAATGGAAACTATCGACTACCTATTTAAATAAGATACCATTTGGGCTATTTGTCACTTTTTTTTTTACAGAATATTTTTCCAGGTTTATTAATGGAAGTCAGTTTCAGGCACATACACTAAAGTCTACAAAACCGCTGTTGAATATTTTCACCATTACTGACCAAGAATGATGCTATCCGATAGCAGGTAATGTTTTTACACTATATGGGGTAAGTTGCCACAAAGAAAACCTGCCATAATAAATGCATGTTATAAGCTCTTTAATGGCTTCATCTACATTTAAACAATTATATAATAAAAAAAAAAATGTAAAAGCTACTGTTTTTGCCAAAAATAAATGATAAATAATAAATTAGTTTGGAAGATAAAATCACACAAATTATACAAATTTACACGAGTATAGAACTAAGCATTTAAAACCACTGTTGGATTTGTGCAATTGTATCTTTGACTCAAAACCTCATAGCTATTGACATTCAGCACTTGAGACAGCTTCCCCCGCCTGACAACTTGCCCCAGTCGTCTTTATGTGATATCATTATCTTCTTACACAGCTCTCATGTTCTCCTTGGGTTCCAGTGGCACCTCTAGGACCTTGGTTCCGTTCAGCATTCGTTCCTGACTGTTGGTAGAGACGGTCTTGCCGGTGATGCGGTGGACCTGGTAGAAGGCGTGAGGTCTGAGGTTCCTGTCATCAGCCGTGCCGATGAAGACCTGTAGAGCCAGTGGTTCGGTCCCGGTGTACCCTCGCAACTGAGACAGTTCATAAACCACAGTTTATATCTGCACATGCTTCACAGTATGCCAACAATCAAAGGATGAACTAGCATTTGAAGATAAACTATAAATAAAAATGTGATTGTGGTTGCATTACAAAAAGTGCCTGTATTTGTCACAATGCAAATTTTTTGCTTGTATGAAGTCATTAATCTTCATTTCCAACAGATACGATGCTGATACTCTGTGTGAGATATGCATATAGCTGAGTGAAAGGTTTAGTCAGTGTAGATGATATGACATATTGTCTCAGCGATAGCAACGACAAAAACACAGATCCTCATTTTCCTAAATGTGGACACAGCACTTTGCGCCGTAACAGGGAAATAACGTCACCACAATCATTGCATTATCTCTCTCTCTCTCTCTCTCTGTCTCCCACTTGTATCTGTTATCAAGCTCTTCACTGACAGCCGTCTCAGTTTCGCCGACACACTTTCAATCGCTCTCACAAACGTTCTCGCACATTTTCACACGCAGCGATTCTCGAGAATTGTTATATTCGCTCCCCACGCATCCTTACAAAACCAACCTTTCCGCCCTCCCACGGCTTTGACTTTTCTTCTAAATACACAGCGTTGTCCTCGATTTACCTGAACGACAGGATGGCCTCCAGTAGATGCTTTGATGGCCCCTCGGCTGCCCTCTGTCTCGTAGTGGGCCCGGTGGTGTTGTCTGGGTTGAACCTCTATCCTGAGCTCATACTGCTCAGTGCTGCTGGGAAGAGGCCATTCAGGCGCAGGCAAGGCAGCCACTGGCATACTAAGACATGAGATACTGTTTAGTCACAATAAACATCACAGATCACTTAATAATAAGTAGCTTCTGGGAATAAAAATGCATAGGGGCCACAACTAGATGTGCAAACATTTTAATGTGATGCATAATGATAATCTGGCATTTTTATTGCGCAAAGCTTGCTCTTTCATAGCTCTGGAGACTTTATGTACGCCATCAATTTTATCTCAGATGTTTCTCCTAAACTATATTAGATGAAATAAAGGTAGACATGTTGAGAAACTAGCTGAGTACAAAGCTATACAAATGGCAGCTTAGATCAATTAATATTGGGAGAATTTGATAGGAAATGTTTAAGTTCATAGAGATTGTTGACTTGCTTTGATATCTTGGTACTACAATTTGAGACATTTTTGAGATTCTAGAAGAGACACATATAAACTTGAGAACTTTTGGCAGGGGAAAAACTGAATCTCATCACTGCCAGGAGAAATAAATGTATTACGGTGCTGATTATAATTAGTTTCTCATTTGTACACATTTAAAACTAAAGGTTCCAAAATGGGGGTTAAAAGAACCATTTTTTTTCTTAGTATAAAGAACAGCTAAATAATCTAAAGAAACCTTTTCTACTATAACAAACCTTTTGTGCAATCAATGGAATGTTTACAGGTATATTAAAGGTTCTTCATGGAACTATTGGTGCCAATAAAGGACCTTTATTTTTACAAGTGTAAGTGGATAAAGGCTGTTAAATGAACAAATGTAAGACTGTTGCTTTGTCACTGGACTGACTAATTGATCTATTATATCATACCTACAAACCCCTGTGAGAGCCTGACTGGACCAGTTGGCAGGCATGAAATAGCACGGTTCCACAGTGAATTCTTTTTTCACTTCCGGCATAGGTGGGAACATGCCCACATGGCTTTCCGTGTAGACAGAATACTCTAGATTAGGTCGGACAATCTTAGTACGGATTGGTTTAGTCAAGCTGTGGCTGAGGCTGTTCATGGAATCCTCCAAGTTTGCCAGTGGATAGAACTCGGCGGGCTCGTCCCGGCCAAAACGGGGGCTTTGAGATCTCTGTGTCTCGTATTCGGCGTAAGTGCGCTTCCCCTGCGGAGAAGCCGAGCGAGAACGTGGAGAGGTGGGACGGCGGTCCAGGACGGTGTCTTCTGTGATGCTGGTGCGAGGGGACGTGTTGGGAGAACCAGAAGCTTGGATGGCCTGCATCATCGGGCAAAGGACGGCTTCGGTCAATCTGGCTAGCGTTCCTTCACCAACACCGGGAGAGATGCAGGGGGAGTATGTTCCAGGAGAACAGCCATCTGAATGCCAGCTAGTAGACGAGGTGCTACTAGCCGGACTGAGGCATTGGCTCTCCCTGTAAGGGATGTCAAGCATGGGCTGACTTATGTTCACAGGGTTGGTGTGGACATGGTCATGCTGGTACAGGTCAGGGCAGGTGATCTCAATTCTCGGGCCGTTGCCTTGGAGCGCTCCAGGGTGGCTGGCAAGCATGGAGGGGTGTCTATAATCAGATTGCCCATAGGTGAGAAGGTCATCGGTAGGGAGATGGTGGGAAAGCTGGCACGCAGACTCCTCATCGTACAGAGAAGTTTGATTGATACCATGGCTGGAGGGGATGCCAGCGTCATCAACTAAAAACAAATGGGAAAACACATTAACAACCATCTCATCAGCTGTGTATATTACTATTATAATCAAACCGGATGTTTATAAAAAAAATCGGAATGTTTCCTGTAAATAAGCAGGCTCCAATACTAGAGAACTAAACGGTTAGCTGCAGTGAAAGTTTCCACTACATCTTTGGTTTCACACAATGTGTGTAACCCACTTTTAAACCCTAGCAACCTATATCTACTCCAACTCTCCAAAGCAAAATAGTACAAAATAGTAGCAATAATGGTAATACAATTCAAATAAAATAGTATTATCTTGGAATAGCACGCACATACCATAGTACATAGTAATAATGCAGTACCATAGTATTATAAAGTATCATTAATGTATCATACTTCTCTTTTTGTAAGGAAAACGATTAAGACTTTGACAGTTATTTGTTTTGTATGCAATTAAAAACATGGTCAATTATAGAGGATAGAAAAAAACACTTGTTATGGGAGGAAAGCATGTCAAAAGTTCTAAAATTATGATTAATAATTAGTGATACCCACTAACCTTGGTCATCTGGAGGTAAGTCAGGTTGGTTGTACAGGAAAAGTAATGGAAAGTCCAGTTCTTCTTGACCGTCGATGTTTTCGTATAAATTACTCATTGGACAAGTTTTCAAGCCAACGTTCCCTCAGTAAAGGTGATTTAAAAAGTCAAAAAGAAACGAAAAAGTTGAAACTAATCGATCCCGGAATAGTTTTCTGCGAAATAAAAACGGTTATCGATAGTTAGTTTAGTTTCTAAGGCAACGGAACGAAGTGTCATTCAGTTGCGCTCTACTGCGTGTGAGAGCGCGAGAGATGCTGCGCAGCTTCCTGTTTGAAAAGAAACTCAAACCTCTGCGTCTGAAACTAAGAATAGGCCTACATACAACAAACGTGTATACGACTGTTTTGTGAGAAAGTTACAGAAAGTGAGATTCGTGTAAAATCGGTTATTTTTAACACGTGGAGCTCTACTCGTAATAAGTCACAAACACCCACAATCTGACAACCTCAGACAAAAAGCGCTAAAAACGTTGTATATTCACATCTTAATAACATAGACATATATTGTAATGCGTATCAAATATATTAGTTAAGCAAAACATATTTTGACGAGGTTTATGCTTTCATTGTGCTGCTTGTTTACCGTATCGTTTTAGGCCTTTATGGTTTAAGTTGTAAATACAGTCTGCTATAGGAATCTATTATGTTGTCTTTCAGACTCTTAAAGGAGCCGCGGATATTTTTTAGAATGACAGGTGCAAATGATGCGAGTCTCTTTGTTTTTACAGTGATTCCTGCCGTGTGCACCTGTCCATCCTCATGTCACCTTATAAGGGTCGGTGTTCCTTAGCAACAACAATGGCGCCATCTTCTGGACTGACCTTTGAAAGCGTCTCTTTAATCAAAATGAGTACTTGACATGACATTTCAAGCAGTGTGACAGACTACACTGAATCGAAAACACATCCCACTACACTGCAGGAAGGATATATATATATATATATATATATATCAATAATTACTAATAAATGGTACTAATGGTTCTTCTAACCAGTGTTGGGGAAAGTTACTTTTAAAAGTAATGCATTACAATATTGCTGCTTATTAGTATGGTTGAACTGGATCATCAGAAGCCAGAAGCAAAGACATCGGTTAATAGAATGGGATTAAATACATAAAGGATATTTGTGTTGTTTAACATTTAACAATTGCAGGTTTGCGTCATATTCTGAGTTGCATTATTCTTATTCATTTTGAGGAATACTGAATGTGTGTTTTTTTTTGTGTGTGAGTGAGATGAATTAATGCATATTCATATTTATTTTAGAACTACAGTAACATCTTCTGATTTCTCTCAACATGGGGACAGGAGAGCTGTCAATCGATAAATTGGAAAAAAAAGTAACTTGCGTTACTTATTTGAAAAAGTAACTCAGATATTCTCTTGTAAATTAAAAAGTAATGCGTTACTTTACTAGTTACTTGAAAAAAGTAATCTGATTACGTAACTCGTGTTACTTGTAATGCGTTACCCCCAACACTGCTTCTAACTTCCAAAAATCTGTTTCAATTACAAATTAACCTATTAAATAATCTATAATTATTAGTCATGTGCAATTCGACAAGACATTTGTATAAAGAATATACTGAACCACTGTAAAAAATAAATAAATTGAATGCATTTTAACTGGGGTTTCCTTTTACTTTAGATCTTTATATTTAGTTTACATTCATTAATAAATTGCATTTCCTTTTTTAATGTTGCACCCCCTTGCACCCACAGCATTTACAGGTCGTAACAATATTACTTTTCTGTATTATTTTCTTGCATCACATACATGCCACCATCTGTCTCCTTTTTATTTCACAGCTGCATGCTTCGAGGGTCGTTGTCAGTGCTGTCTACCAATATGCTTTTATGACAGGTTGTTAATCTAGTTGTTTTTGCCGTGTCATCCGCCATGTTAACTGATTTAATAAGGTAATTTCACAGTGTTACTGTCAGGGGTGTTACTGGTTCCCAAGTGTAACACCACTGACAAAAGAGCATCCCAGACCATAATAAAAACAAATGTATTTCTTAAAATACACTTATTCATTATGACCTTGTATAAAACGAGAAAAAAATACTAATCAATTAATATGCACAGTAGATTTAATATGCGCTTGATGAGTTTACGTTTTTCTGGGGGGAAATCAATGTCAAAATGATCCTTGCGTGTCTGAAAAACAACCGAATCAACGTCAAAGGAGCCTGTCTATCATCACCGAACAGTGCTCACGTGCGTCCGGTAAGAGAAGTCAAACGCGTTAGTTCGGTGGACACCGGTCGGAGCTCGCGCTGGCTCCTGTTGCCACAGCAACCACGGAGGAGAAATCCGTGCATCTTCTGGTGCTGTAGCAGTACCGCAATGAGGGGGATGTAGCAGTTGTGCTCGGACAGATGGGACCTCAAGATTGACTGTGACTCACCACAAAGCGACGAGAAAAGGAAAATGTGACGGTAATAGACGATTGTTATATTGGACTGGAAGGACAAGGCTGGAAAAGACCTGAGGGTGAGTGTCATTGGCGATAACTGCGGATTATAAACGTTTACAGCTTATGATATAAACCTCGAGTCTTGTCATTAAATGATTAATCAAATGTTTATACGAATTTTCAACGCATAAACAACGCTTCAGTGCAACGCATTCGATGGACATATACGTTAGCCGCGACTTTTTCCAAAGGCAAACATGTGAGGCAAATTAGTTTGAATAATTAATCACATTTATCCGAGCTGTCATTTAAATACTAAAACGGCTTATGAGCTAGAAAAGCGAAGGCGCGACGTAAAATCGTCAAATAACAAACATCGTAATTCTCGCCACGACAGATATCGTTATTTACGCGATTAGCCACAACTTGTGTTTGTTTAATGCAAAAACTAGAATCGTTTTATAATATCAGTACATTTGTTGTTCTTCTGTTGCTCTAATAAAATCCACCCGAATCGATTAATGTAAAACATACCTGTTGGATCTAAACCAGCGATGGACATTAAAATAGCAGCTTGTGAATGTTTTTGTAGCTAAAGAGATTGTATTAGTTCGATTAGTAGCCTAATATGAACCTTATCTATAATGGTTTTATAAACAGCTCATGTGATTAATTTGCATAGGTCTTCCTGTCATTTATCGTTTGCCAACTGGCTCCATGACTAAAGCATTGCACATATCTCTCATAACTCTCAACATTTTAACTGATGGATGTGAAAATTAGTCAAACTCTTTCTGAGAATGAGTCTGCACCTAAAAATGCTTAATAAATAAAATAAATATAAGCCTATTTCTGTTATTACAGTATGCACAAATCAGTTGTCAAGAGCGGTTTGAATGATTTGAAGAGTTATTGTATTGAGCACATGATATCTAGCAGTATCAGACTCCTCACTAATGAACTGTGAATACTCTCCTTGAGAGAACTGAGAGTGAGAGAGACTTAGCATGTTATATAATGTCTTATGTGGAGGATGAATTGTATTTACCTCACTAAAAAAAGCCTCTTGAATGCCATCATTAATAGAGTCCGCCACTTTAAAGAGTCAGTGCCAGATGCAAGACACAAACATATTATTAAAACTATTAATGTATGTTTAAAAGCATCAGAATTGCACAAAAGGGTCCAAGCTTTCATGAAAAACATGCGAGATGGACAGAGTCTAAGAAGTGCTTTGCACCTCAACCCCGATTATACTTATTTATGGCGACAGTGTTCAGCCTTGGCAATATTCCCGATTGCAAAATGGCATGTCTTGGCAAAACCCAGCGGGTCACTTGAGGATGGGTTGATCATTTAGGACTTTTAGTGACATTACAAAATATCTCTCTTCCAAATCTGGGCCCACATATAGCTGTACCCCTTCTTCCAGGACTCAGACAGGGTCACTGTAAACTAGGCCACTGGTTACCTGTGTGGGTTGGTCTGCTTCATACCTGCGCTTCAATGAATAGAATGGCTAACTCGCATGTGAAATCTTCACTGAGCTGTCACACTAAATCAGGAACAACAACTACAAAAAACAAGCACTTTTTTTACTGCATGGCCAGAAGTGACAGAAAATAAGGCTCTGCTCCAAAATGAAACTGGTTTTAAAAGAGACCAGTTATTTGTATCTATAATGAAAAACCAAATGGATAAATTTGTAGATTTGACTCTGATTGCACACTATATTTAACAGCAACTCTTTGTTATTGCTTTTAAAAGCTTTTTTTAACATTGAACTGGTCTGAAAGTGTATCTGTAATGCTTCTATAGCAGTTTATCTTCATCACTTTCCTTGTTTTGCTGGAGAGTCTGATATCCTTTCGTTCAGTTGTCAAGACAAAGGTACATTTAGTGCTGATGTCCAGAACGGCTCCGCTGGGTGCGATGAGTTACTGTCAGTTCTGGCAGAAATTAAATTACTGGTCAAAATGAATTGATAGGAGGTTTATTTACCTGTATTGTGCATTCGGTCTCATTAGTTTTGCACAGAAATCATTTGTAGGTGCATCGCTTACTGATAATACACCACATTCCTTTCAAGATGTTGAACTAGGTGCCAATATTACTTTCTTAATACACATCCCAGATGTTATTTTGAAGTTCACAATATAAAAAATGCTTTGTTGTCTGTCATATGAAACAACTTTTTGGCTGACGTCACCAGGCCACACGGCCAGATAACTACTGCCATTATTGTTGTACGTAATGTAGCCTTTCTAGAATCTTGCCAGTAGTTAACAGTAATTTATAGCTATTTACTGAAACAATAGCAACTAACAATAAATATGAAGAATTGTTACCAGTGATATATGAAGAGACGCTCTTGAGGATGAACTTGACCTTTAGCTTCCACGTCCCAGTCAAAAGCCTACTCAAATGTGTGCCGGTGGCATTTCAGAAGGGTTCCTGATGGATAAAATGGATAAAAGTCAATTTGTAACTAACTGAATATGAGTTATACTTGGAAATACATCACATTACAGAAATACAATAAGTTGTACATGCTGTTTGGATTGTAATTCTGCTAGTGGTAGAGAATATTGCTTTTTTTGTGTGATTTTATGATTTTCCTCGTTCTGTCAGTTTTAAATGGTCCTTCACAAGGAGATCTGTACCTTCCTGCAGAATTTAGTTTCAGTCCTGATCCACTCCTGTAATTCTCAAGCATCAATTACACATCTAATGTGCATTTTGTGGCACTAGTGCAAAAAAGCTTCCTGTCTAGGAACTGAAAAAGAGAAAAAGAAACATGACACATCCGCTTTATTCCAACTAATAAAACAGGCTTTATTGTCATATCTAACTGAACTGTCATCTGTGGTTTGTGAACATAAGTTGTTAGCCTGGAACCACCAGTTTGACTTAAATGACTGATCAGTGATGATTAACATGCATCTAGGGTCTAAATTCAGAGCATCATTATAAGTATTCCTTTTTTTAACCCATTTAAACTTAACATGGAGTTATTATATATCCTAGAGAGTGTAATTAATTTAATGAGCAAAAAAATAAAGGTTTATATGTTCAAACTAACACTGAAAATAAGAAGCATTTCAGAAGGCCTGCATGCTCCTCAAAAGTTGACGTAAACATTGGAGCAGGCAGGTGAACTGGTATTATTTATGTAACCCACAGGACCAGGACACAGATGGTGTTTTCCTGTGAACGCCCCTTGCATCTTTATTTCCGCTTCTCACACAAACACATAGCCTACACACAGATGCAATCATCTCCTGCAGTTACTGGCACTAGAGGTCACCCAAGCAAGAAGATGACAAACACCAACTGACACTTTTCATCATTATTACTTTTCAAATTCAATTATTTTAGAAACAGGACACTTTAGATATCCTGAACGGACAATGATTTAAGTAAATAGAAATGGATTTTTCATTACAGAGCTCAGTATTGAGAGTTTTCGAGAGTATCTCAATAAACACGTTCACTTTACCTAAAAAAAAATTATAATAATAAAAATGAAGAAATTACATTTTGTATAAAGACAATTAAACTTAATTTAAGACCAATAATGATTTTTTTGCATTGAGATTTTCATGACAATTAAGCACATTTTTCTCCATATTTCTCATGACTTAAATGAGTTAATGAGGATTTTTTAATTTTAGTTTTAATTCCCATTATTCTTAATGGTTGTTTTAATTACTGTAATGTAATTAATTAATTAATTAATTACTATAAGGTCTCCACCTCACATATAAAAATAAAGAAAATTGTCCTAAAAATTATTTTAAAACTGGAATTTCTTTTTCTTCATATTTCTGACAGGTTTCGTAAGACATGGTCCATAAATAGAAGTATTAACTAATTTAGGCAGATGCATATGTTTGCCATTCTAGGCTACACATGCTCAGTTTTCTTGCCAATGTTTTTTAAAGCCAACATGATGATAAATTCAGATCCAGCCCCTGAATTTCAGCAGCACACAAATTGCATTTAAAAATAGCACATTCTTCATTGAATAAAGATCTTTATTTATAAGCCACTGAAAACTGCAATCATGTCTGCAGCCAAGTATAATGCAGTTAATATATTCCACTGCAACTGCATTGATTACTCAGCTAAATGTAGATGCGCCCTTAGCATGTATTGACTCGCTGCCGTTTTAATTGCAAATATATTCTGTATGACGGTTGTGTTCTTTTAACCTTCGCTCCTCTCGCTTCATCTTGGATGTCAGTTTTGACCCACTGGCTTTTATTCAACAGACTCTGCTGCCATTTACATGACCGAGCTGAGGAACCCTTAGAGACAAGCTGCCATACAATGTCAAAGTCATAAATTCAGCGCATCACTGCATCCTCGACTGTTGGACACGAGTGTGTGTGAGTGTGTGACAGTTCTTATCACAGTCATCAAAGTTGGGGGGGTGGAGAGAGGTGGGGGACGCTGTGTCCTCTAGCACCGCACGCATGCTATTTATAGACTGGCTTCAAATTCGCAAATTCGAACAACCTGCGCTTTGAGACATGGAAAGAGAGAGGAGGAAAAACAATGAAATGTCTCGTAATGGGAATGAAATTTGCATGTTTGCCGCTCTCTTTTTAACATCCACTTGCATCACTTGTTTGCCTCTGTCAGATCGGAGTGAGTCACGTCCACAGGGAATCAAGAAATACAGGAGCTAATTACATTTGTAATCAACTTATATGGCCTTCACTTGAATGGCTTGCCACGCCTATGGCTAGCGCAAATGAGGATCTCCTTTAGCCACTATTTTAGCAAAGTAGTCAATGAAACATACATTTTTGCCATATACAAGGATGTAACCAAATACTGCGGATAAAAGTTTAGGAATTTGACATAAAAAAGTCAACAACTAGCCACTAACCTTGATATTGGGAGGAACAACTAGAACTGTTTTTGGCCGGCGGTGTGCATGCTTTCTATCACACACACCCACCCCTATGTTGACATCTATACACCTAATAGGAAGGGCTTGATGAATGCAAAGGGTTTTTAGCGGTGCTGGCTCAACGACACTAGAAGGGTTTTACTCACACAAGGTAAGTACAGATATCAAGCTATTCCCTCTTGCGTTCTTCAGATCTGCCGCAAAGTGTTAACATTTGGCATTTTGCAAACAATTACATTCTTATCTACATAACACGTCTGTGTCTTCTCTCATTTTTTTGTAGAATGAACAAAGTGCTTGGAGGGACAATGTGAGCATTCAGAGTTGAAGGTCATAATCAAGTGTAGCCATTACTGGAAGAAAATATCTGGCAGTATTCAGGATGATTCTGCTGACTTTATCTGAATCTGCGATTCTTCCACATCATTCTAGAATCAGTTATGGATAACAAGGCAAAAACACACTCTGTGTCCAGACTCTGATTTCAAAGGAACTTATTTTTGGACCTCTCTGATGTCAACTAACTTTATTTCTTTATTGCTTCTTTGGTTTTGTCTTTCTCTAAACCATGCTGGAAAAACCCAAGTAAGTTCTTTAATTGAGTGCGGACAGTGAATGGAGATCCTCATTTAGCATGCAATGAATTTCTGTATTGTGTTTTAGTATAATCTGCTTGTCATATATACATCAGGGTGTCTTATCATGGACATATGTATAATGTTAAGCTGTCCGTCAAGACTCAATTTTGCTTTTGTGGACTTCTAATCAGCAGTATATGCTGCAAGCGCTTGAAAAGATGAATTTAAGCAATCCTTTTTGGTGAAAAACTAACGCAAAGCAGAAAAACAAGGGCTACCAAGGACAGTGCTCAGGTGCTGCTCCTATAGCACACTAAAATTTGCTTAATTTGAACATTTGCACCTGCTTCCTGACTCTTTCGCTCCTCTCGGCTGTGGCCAAGCTCCATCTCTCAGGATGAGCCAGAAGTCCGACTCAGAGACTGAGAGCTCCCAGGCACCGGTGATTTATACGGTGGAGGAACTGGAGTGCAAGATCTGCTACAATCGCTTTGACACCCGAGCCCGCAAACCCAAGGTGTTGAGCTGCTTGCACCGGGTCTGTGCCAAATGTCTAAAGAAGATGGTGGAGCTGGACTCGTCTCCGAGCATCATCAGCTGTCCCTTCTGTCGCCACGAGACTCACGTCCCTGACGAGGAGATCTGGTTGCTTCAAGATGACAGCAACATTTTGGCTATTCTGACTTACCAGGACCGGGCGCGTAAGAGCGGCACCACACCCAGCAGTGAGGTCCTTTTGACACCCAACAGCCTAAGCGGAGGCGAGCAGGCCCACAGCTCCTCTGACTGCCTCGTCATCACAATCATGGAAATCCCTGGAGAGTCGCAGTCCTCGGACTCTACGAGCATGTTGAACATGGTGCGCTTGTATCGGCCGGCCAGCTTGGACTCTTTGCCTTGCCACCTTCCCGTGCAGAAGTGTCGGGCTTGGACGTCTCGTTCGGTCCCTCGCTTTCTAATGAGTTTCCTCTGCCTGGTCTACTTTAGCTCGCTGCCACTGGGGATCTACTTGCTGATGATTCAGCAGCTCACGATGGGAGTGATCTTGGTCAGCCTGGTGCCCTCCACCCTGGTCCTTTGCGTGTTCTACGGCTTCTGCCAATGTCTGTGCCACGAGATCATGGAGGCCATCGCTACATAACACCCTACGGTCGGTCTTGTAAAAGAACAAAAGCCAAATGATTAACACATAGCTACTAATTCCAGACACCGCATTTTTTCCGTCACACCAGATTATACCAGCATCTACCAGTGAACTCCTTGTAACTCACCTCACATTGTATGCAGGGCCAACTGTACTTGACTTTAGCAGTTGAAGCTTGATTACCAATGCAAGCTGGAGGTATTGATTTTGGACTGCATCAGATCGCTGTGGTTTTGTATCATGTCTAGCTCATCCAATGGGTCTTCAACAACTGTGATATAAATAACACGCAACAGAGAATGAAGTCCTTCAACACTTTAATATGGAAACCACAGGATGTGTTCAACAGTACTAGATGAATTGGTTCGTTTTCTGTTATCTTCTGAATATCTGTGGTATAATTTCAATCATTGTCTCAATGTTCTCGTTGAAGTTCCTAGTTGCCTTTGTAAGGCATGTCAATGGCCAAGCTGTAATGTATATGTAAAATAAGTGAATTTGTGTTTGTCATTGCTATGAGAATGAACAAATACTTTAAAGCCACCTGTTAGATATTCAATAAAGATTCTTCCATATCTAACAGAACTCCAGATTAAAATGTGAAGTACACTTACCATACTTGAACACTTTTTTGAGTACCCACCTTTTTCCTACGTCCCATGATGCTTTGCGCAAATTATGGGAGTAACTTCCATTTACACTAAACAATCAGCAAAAGGTTCGCTCTATGAATGCAATAAGCATTTTCAAAAACTGGGTACAATGAGGTGGCATTATTTTACTCACCCTTCAACCATCGATCATCAAAAGTGTAAAAATTTAAATTGATTAAATAAATTAAAAATGTAAGTGTAAAAGCATTAACAAACTACTTTCACCATACCATGAATAACTTCTAAAATCCTCCTTCTATCTGCAGCAATGTTACAGACGTGTAAAATATCATTATAGTGATATGTGTCTATATTTTGTAACAATTACATTTTACAGCATCTGTGTGAAAACAAACCTGGAAAGAGACATGAGGATTTGGGGAGAAAAATGATAGATTCTTAGTGCATTCCAGGGAATTATTCATAATTAACTGGTATATCGTAAATTTAATTTGGAAAGCAGACCACAATTATTGTTTTTTATATTTATACTTCTGAAAATAGAAGGCGAATGAAAATGTACAGCCCATTCAGTCAAAATAATGGATAAGGATTATTTGTAGCACAAACTTGTGATTTGTAATGATTTGGAAATACCTCCCATAATTTAAAATGCAGTAGGCTTGTTAGGAAAAAGGTGGATAGTTCTGAAAAAAGGACAACAAAAGGATACATTGGATTTTCTTTGCAATTGGCATCCTAAAATGTAATGAATTAAGCAATTAATGAATCTTAATATAAAAGGAATACTCTCCTACATCACAATTTTAAGTGTGTGAAGTTGATTATAATTATGACTGCGGAATTATGTCAGTGCCTATTACAGCTTTGCTGTTTTGCTAACTGAACGAGTTAATATTACTGGTGTTGCTCAGGAGATTTGACCCATGGGAGCATACGTGTTGCATCAAGCGGCACACAGCTTTCAAACAAGCCCAAGTAACCACAAGGGAGTCAATAAAGGATCTCCGTCTGTTCCTCCACAATACCACACCACTCTCCCTGTGGACAATTAACTTCACATAAACCACTGTGCACAGCACACACATTACACACACACACACTTCCACAAGCACACATATACAGTACACAGACAACCGCACATAGAAATTCATTATGCATGGATCTCTTGATCGAAAACCTTGTCCTCCCTACACTGCATGTGTTTCTGAGAAAGAAATAACTTTGACATAATGATCTCCAGCGCAAGGTATTCTGGGAGCATGGACTGCAAGGTTTGGGCCTAATTTTAACAAGTGTCCCTGAAGACCAGCCTCTATAAAAGCTTTGGAAAAAAGAACATAGGTGAGCGTACAAATACAAGGAGGTTGGCAGACGTGTCTCCAACGGATGTAATCACGCTGAGAAACAGGACTGTCAAAACAACTCGCAACAAGTTTCCGAAGGCTATGAAATCAGACCGATTTCTTTGAGGCTCAGTTACCAGTAAGTAGCTTTTTTCTTTTATAAAATTTTAGGCATACAAATGGGTGTAGCCTTTAAATTGAATCAGAAATAAGGCAAAATAAAGTGTTTCAAAGTGGTGCAACCGTTCTTAAGACAGAACTTAAAAATAATTAACCAGGCTAATGAAGGCGGCAAATAATTTCTGTGTTTAAGCAAAAGAAATGGTTATGGTCTATTCATTTAATTGGGATTAGATCCAGAAAAAGTAAAACTACAAGATTTAAAAGTTTCACATCTAGTTAAGACCAAATCTATGCCATATATAATTTCAAATATTTTAGTTCAGAATAGGCCAGACCAATTCTGATATTGAGGCCAACAATAACTCTTAAATATTAAGTTTAGGTCGTTCACCACACGAGTGGTAATGAATCGCTGGCGGCAGTCGGTGGTGGAAATCCAAACCAGAAAGAGGCAGGTGAATGAATGCGAGCGGGCACAGGCCGCCCTGAGCAAAGTGACAGCCTGCTTCCAGCAAATGGCCACCTCCTTGGGGAGCAACATGGATGGGAGCTTCCTTAGAGAGGAGCTGGAAGAAACCAGGACAGTAGCTCATAAAATATGCTCAGGTAAGACTGGACAAGTAGAAACAGAAGACAGGCAGGAAACAGTTTGGCGATGCTAGTGGTGCAGAAATTTTACATTGCCCTTTCTGCATTTTTCTGCACTGCAAAAAGTAGTGGCTGGCCATATTCAATTGTGCCACATTCAAACTGTTGAGAGTTGACTTGATCGACTCGTGTTTCAGGGCTTCACCGGAGGCTGCTAAGTCTGCTGATCGAAATGGAGCAAGGACAAGAGGACAAAGAACAGGTTGAACGACTTTGGGTGATCTTCTTGTCCAGTTTGGAAAACTTCCAGCAGGACCTAAAGAAGGTCAAAATCTTGCAAGAGATATTCCCTCTGACCCAGCGCAAAGATCGACAAGCCCTCATCAACGCAGGTTATGTGGGTGGAACTTCGGAAGTAGCAGCTCGGGCAGCCATGGTGCAAACACCATGGTTATCAGTAGAGGAGACTGCAAGCCCAGACCTGAAGAACCACATAGTGGAGATTGATGTTCTGCTTGAAGAAATGTTTCAAAGAGTTAATGTTCCACTGTGGTCTGTTGAACCCACACAAGAAGCCTGGGTAGAAGGCGTTTCGACCCAAGATGGTGGGCAAGCAGAGGATGAAAGCTTGGAAGACATCATGGAAGTGGAGGTGGTGTCTCAAAAGAACACATCAGGTTGTTGCAATCACCACAACTGCAAAGTAGGCTGTCTACTATGCCTGCTTAGCTAGGTTCTGGAACTGGGTCAAATATAAATTTTGAAATTGAGACACATTCTGCAATAACTTTTTTTTTTTCCAATAACATAAGTTACAATTGTTGACCATTGTACTCTGTAAACCTTTAAATTAAACAGAGCATTTTTCAAACTATATTCTTGCCTGATCAGTTGTGCACTACAAAGCCTTTATATTCTATATATCAAATATTTAACATTTTGGTCTTATTTTCGCTCCCTTTACTCCAATAATTAGGGACACAAACTCAATTCAATCAGCATTTTATTCAGGCAAGTTTATTACAACATGGAAATAATATACAGAGACCCATTACAGAAAATTTACATTATTACGAACAAGAAAACAGACAGATAAAACAAGAGGCAGACGTTAATGTTCATGGTCAGTTCTTGTAGGTTGCGTTCAAATGGGCTTTGAAGGCTGCAACAAAAGTGATTAGAAATGCGTTAGATGCATAATTTACCAAAACACTGAACAAGAAACAATTCTCTAAAAATACTGTTTCAAACAACTGCTTGACTCTGGCATGATCAATTACCTTCCTGATCATCCCATAGTTCAGCAGCCGTAGAGTTCATTGGACTATCATTGTTGGGTTCTAAAATCAAAATTTCATGAGTACAATGATCCAGACAAGACAGCTAGTAAATTAAGTCTATACAGGAGATAACATTTGACTGTACTTTTATTTAATCCAGACTGTGTTCATATTTAATTTTAAAGGGCTTTTAAAACCTGCTAAAGATATTCGTAAAAAAATATTTAAAAAAAAAAAAAAAAAAAACAACAACAAAAAAACAGAACAGACATGCTGCTTTACATAACAGGAGAAAGCAGTTGACCTTACATGAATAAAGATCTGAATAACAGTTTTCTACTTATCAGGGCATAATCATAGTGTCACAAAACGTGTTTCATGTTGTGGTTTAATTTCAAGTAAACATCCTGAAGGTTGTGGCCAAATTTCAACTCATGAATTGAAAGTTATACAAGTTTCTGAATTTTGCTCAGCACTACTCATATCAAAAGCATAACCTACCTCCTAATAAACTCTGAACGGACAATAGAATGGAGCGGACATCATATAGTGCAGACCACTTGTCCTTTAAAATGTCTAGGCAAATGAAGCCATTCTCATCAACATTTGGGTGGAAACACGCAGTGATGAATTTCACCCGAGGGGCGTTGTAGGGGTACCCGCTAGGAAACTCCAGTGAAAGTTTGTACCTCAAACCTTCATAAACCTGATCAGGAACAAAAAAGATGGTTTTAAGTATAATCTTCCAATTATCTAGATTAGTATGTTGCACATAAGAAACCCATTTCCTGACATCACGGGGAAGAAAACAACAGTTGTTTTTACCGTTCCTTGAGCTCCATCTATTGTGCCAATCCATTTGAAGAGATTGTCAGACTCTGGAAACGCTGATATGCCCTTGTCTCCTGACATCTGCATTTAACAAAGCACTGAGTTAACAAACTACAGTTAAAAAGGCCAAACAAAATACCAGCTGTATAAAAAGGTCTCACCATTAGCGTCATCAGCTCTTGTTGAAGCCTACGGAGGAAAAGGGAGAGATTGAAAATTAACATGAATAAACAAAAAAACAAAACAAATGCAATCACAATT
>NW_015552615.1:1638529-1642357 GCF_001515605.1 Sinocyclocheilus anshuiensis | reverse complement strand
TATATATGTGATTTTAAATGACAGTCTTTGTCATTTCAGATGCCAAAATTAATGCAAAAATGGTATTAACCGCAGTGAAAAAAAAAAATGGAGAAACTAGCGTCCGCTAGGCACAAAAAGTTGTAATGGATTTCCATTCAAACTATAAGTACTTTCTAGCTCTCAATTATGAATACCAATAACGTAAACGTTCCTGTTGGACATCACAACACATTTAAAGGCTTTAAAACATCTTATAAACCCCAGAGTTATTTCTTTAACATGGAAAGATAATCTGTGAATTGTTTGATTACATGCAAAGTTAGATGCACTGAATACTGTTGGTTGACCGTATAATTGCGAGGGAAAAACTACAATTTTATCAGAAATCATACGTTACAAAACTTCTTGTGATTCTGCCTTTATTACAAGTTCAATAAACAGTACTGACAGATGAGCAGGACTCTTGCTAGCTTGATATGGTTTAACTCCAGTGCAATACACAGTATTTCAATACAAATACTGTTCCGATTAAGAATACACTTTTTCCAACCGAAAGTAAAAGAATAAACAAGCCTGTAGGAACTGTAGTTGTTACAGAAGAATATTATTTGATTCCATTAGAATTTATTTCAAGTTATGAAATAAATCCCGATAGGAATCCTACATGCATTTCTTTCGGAGAACGGCCAGTGTGTCGCACATAGAAGCGTTTAGAACATTTAAAGGGAATATGATCAGCAATCAAACCTTTTAGTGACGGATCCTTTCGACACGCTTCCGCTAGTTTCGCTGCCCTTCAGCGCTGCTGTGGACGAGGCTGCTGCGGGGTCCATATTCTGAGAGGCCATCGCGTCAGATCTGCGATGGGTTGACAGGAGGAAAAACACTTTGTTAAAACAAGCACATCTAACGTTACACCAGTCAAAGCGGCTTACAACACGGAAAGCTCGTTTGCGTTGTATACTTTGCGTTAGTGAGCTTCATGTCAACATGGCTAAACTAACCGGCGGAAGGAAACTGAATCGAGTGAATGGAAACTGGAGGCTGAAACGAACTGCGTTTTTAAGAACTAACGTTAGCAGAACTGAAATTGCTTCGTTTTCGTCCTCGTGTAGTTAACGGGTTCTCATTCGAATGTGAGGTAAACGGCTATAGGCCTAGTCAAAATATAGCAGCCGGTGATAAGCTAAACAAACCGACGTACATAAAAGCAAGCGTCATATAAAACTAACGATTTAAAACACAGATCTATACCAACTATACCGCTACATAACAATAAAACGTATATAAATCATCCTGATATATATATATATATATATATACATTAAAAGGAGTATTATTTAAATGATTCGTATTATTACCGGCTGTGTTCAGTGCAGTTGACAACACTAACGGATCGCTGTACGAAATGTTTAAATCACATCCCGCCCCGTTTAAACTTAGGTTGCCCAACGGAATTCTCCGCCTTAGTTCAACCAATCAGAAGCACAGATTACGAACAAAGCGAACGCTTAGCAACCAATCAGCACTGATGCTAGGCACAACACTTTGATTCGATTGGGTAATACGGCCAGGTGGGTGTGTTTATAACCGTTGAGTAGTTTGAGTCATTCAGTGCACCAAACGAACTAGTTTGACTAGTTACAAGTTTGCGTATTCATTTAAAAACACCATTTAGCACAAAACTGTTTATTGGTAAATATACTTGCATACATTAATAAACTGTTCTACATTTTCAGTTATAACAGACATTAGGTGAGTGTAACGGGTATGAAATTAATTTAGAAAATAATTTAAATACTTTTAAAATCAGTCAATTACATTTTTAAAATTTCATTAAAAAAAAAAACATTTAAGTTACAAAAGATACTATAAGGTAAAAACCATCACGGCTCGTATAGTTCTGCTGAGCGAGAAGTAGCTTCTTAGTTTTGTTTTGCAATATATGCAATATATTTAAAAAGAGAAATAAGTGGGAAATGAAAATAACTAGATAAACTCCATTTTAAAGCAGATATGACATTTCATAAAATTAATTTGTTTAAAAAAAATAGGACATAGAATCATGGGAAACACAAACACAAACATACAAAATGTCCATTAACCACAGTATTTAAAAAAAAATCATTAAGGCTCTATAGGTGCCTCATTAGATATTCAAGTATTTTAAAAACCAAGTCATGAAGAAAGCACACATTTGTTGCCAGAAAAAAGAAATCAGATCTACACCAGTTTAGACAATAGCGTGTGAAATGAAATGTGGAATTTTGATTTGCCAAGTAAACCCCCAATGCAACAATTTCTGGGCAACTTGATCATAATGCCTGAGTCTACTATGAACATCGCACAAACAAAATAAACAACAAAAAGTTACAGTTATGATAAATTGGTAACACTCAAGAGTGTCTGTGGTCCAAGGACTTGCGTGGCACTATACGGCAAGATCATTTTCTGTTTTCTGTGCTTCCATCGCCTTCTGCATCTTCTCCACCATCCATATTGGCACTAGAAATGATTTCAATTCATCCAGCTTCAAGTCAGGACAGTCCCTAAGATTCAAAGAAAATTTCATGATGCATGTTGTCTGTAAAATTCATTCATCAGTCTTTCATATGTTTTATTTAGTAAGAAAATGTTTATTTACTTGTAGTCTTCACTTCGGGCAAGATCAAGAATATCCTCTTCTATTAGCAGATAGGCCTGAGAAGAGAGAGTTTAAATAAGACGATGACCAATTGTAATTTAATACTTAATTTTTGGGTAATTTATTCCTTTATTAAAGGAGTAATACACCCAAAAATGAAAATTTGCAGAAAAGTCACTCACCCTCAGGCCATTCAACATGTAGATGAGTTTGTTTCTTCATCAGATTTGGAGAAATGTAGCATTGCGTCACTTGCTCAGCAATGGATGCTCTGCAGTGAATGGGGGCCGTCAGAATGAGAGTCCAAACAGCTGATAAAAACATCACAATAATCCACACCACTCCAGTCCTTCCATTAACATCTTGTGAAGCCAAATGCTTGTAGGAAACAAATCCATCATTAAGACGTTTTAACTTTAAACCGTCTCTTCTGGCCGTAATCTATAATAACGCTTCCTCCAGTGCAAAAGTCCTGTTGTCTCCTGTTGTCCTCTCACATCAAAATACACAAAAATATTTATTTAGAACTGTTTTTATTGTAATTGTTGCTTGATCTGTGCATATTTCTCTCCTGATTAAAGGAACACTCCACTATTTTTGAAAATAGGTTAATTTTCCAACTCCCCTGGAGTTAAACAGTTGAGTTTTACCGTTTTCGAATCCATTCAGCCGATCTCCGGGTCTGGCGGTAGCACTTTCAGCTGTAGCTTAGCATAGATCATTGAATCTGATTAGACCGTTAGCATCTCGCTCAAAAATGACCAAAGAGTTTCTATATTTTTCCTATTTAAAACTTGCCTCTTCTGTAGTTACATCGTGTACTAAGACCGACGGAAAATGAAAAGTTGTGATTTTCTAGGCCGATATGGCTAGGAACTATCCTCTCATTCCGGCGTAATAATCAAGCAACTTTGCTGCCGTACCATGGGTGCAGCAGGCGCAATGATATTACACAGTGCCTGAAAATAGTCCCAGCTAGGTAACTTCCAATAAGCCTATTTTCAGACTAATATCATTGCGCCTGCTGCACCCATGGTATGGCAGCAAAGTTCCGTCGGTCTTAGTGCACGATGTAACTACAGAAGAGTCAAGTTTTAAATAGGAAAAATATAGAAACTCTTTGGTCATTTTTGAGCGAGATGCTAACGGTCTAATCAGATTCAATGATCTATGCTAAGCTACAGCTAAAAGTGCTACCGCCA
>NW_015552615.1:1635267-1638514 GCF_001515605.1 Sinocyclocheilus anshuiensis | reverse complement strand
TTGCGATTTTCTATGCCGATATGGCTAGGAACTATACTCTCATTCCGGCGTAATAATCAAGTTACTTTGCTGCCGTACCGTGGGTGCAGCAGACGCAATGATATCACGCAGTGCCTGAAAATAGGCTAACTTCCGTCAACATAACCAACTACACAAACTTAGTGCCGGTCACGTTGGAAGTTACCTAGCTGGGGACTATTTTCAGGCGCTGCGTAATATCATTGCGGAAATCATAGGAAAAATATCGAAACTCTTTGGTCATTTTTGAGCGAGATGCTAACGGTCTAATCAGATTCAATGATCTATGCTAAGCTACAGCTAAAAGTGCTACCGCCAGACCCAGAGATCGGCTGAATGGATTCGAAAACGGTAAAACTCAACTGTTTAACTCTAGGGGAGTTGGAAAATGAGCCTATTTTCAAAAATAGTGGAGTGTTCCTCTAAGACCAGATGGCTTTTTTACTGGAGGAAGCAATATTATGGACTATTTTGGCCAGAAACAAAGTGTTGAGTTAAAATTGTCTCAATGACGTATTTGTTTCTTACAAACACACAGCTTTTGTCTTCACAAGACATTAACTGATGGAGTGGAGTGGTGTGGATTACTTGTGGATTATTGTGATGTTTTTATCAGCTGTTTGGACTCTTGATCTGACGGCACCCATTCACTGCAGAGGATCCTTTGGTGAGCAAGTGATGCAATGCTACATTTCTCTAAATCTGTTCAGGTGAAGAAACAAATTCATCTACATTTTGAATGGCCTGAGGCTAAACATTTTATTATTTTTTTCAGGAAACTTTAATTTTTGGGTGAATTATTCCATGTTTTGAAAACAGAATGTCCTCACCATCTTTCCACCGGTGGCTCTCATGTGCTGTCTTTCTGAAAGCCAGTGTTTGTCCTGAGCATCAGCGGCATACTGAGACAAAAAAGATATTACCTCCACATGAACACAGAAAAAGCTTAATGAATGCTCAGAAAAAGACTGAAAGTACCTTGAAGAGCTCTGCATGTTTGATGTAGATTCTTCCTCTTGTACCGCCCATTCCCAAAGCCCTGAAATTATATTAGTGCTTGTTGAACGTATACATCCAAACATCAGCTATTGTGAAATATATAATATAATATAATAGGAGCAAACCTCTGTACACTTACTTATTTGCCCTGGATCCCAGAACGAATGTGCTGCTCTCAGTCAGTCTGGATGGGTCCCACTATACAGACATCAACACACTCACATTAATATCATATAAACATTTCAGTATCAATTATTATGCTATTTTAATCCGAATGCACATACCTTAGGTCCTTCTCGCTTTATTGGCTCGGATATTTTGAGTTTTGCTCTGCGGAGGATGTTTAAAAACTTCAAAAACATAAATCTTTAATATGTGGAGATATCAGATAAAGAAAACATAAGGACACTTACGCGGTGCTGTACGAGGCTGGTCTGTCATACTGTACAACAGTACCTGGAGGGCGACCTTTCCTCTGAAAATAAACATTCATAAACAAACATGTATTTATAGTTGTTGGTGTTAAAAACAACAGCAATCTGGCTTTTGAGATATTGTTTATGGTCATTGTTTTTTATATATAATACTGTTTAATAGTATGGGGACAGATTTTTTTTTTAAAAGAAATTATTCACCAAGAATGTATTATATAAAAGTTATAAAAAGATTTCAAATAAACGCTGTTTATATTAAATTTATCACGGTTTCCACCAAAATTTGAAGCAGCACAACTGTTTTCAACATTGATAATAATGACAGATGTTTTTCAGCATATTAGAATTATTTTTTTTTTGTTAACAACTGTTTTATTGAGTTTTTACAGAAATGTAAAAAACACAAAACTAGTATCAGCTATACAGGACTTAACCCATCCCACCCTGGTAGACCTCAAACATATATATAATAATAATAATAAAATAAAACGGTAGTAATACTACTAAAATAAAAATATTATATTGATTTCTGAAGGATCATGTGACACTGAAGACTGGAGTAATGATGCTGAAAATTCAGCTTTGATCACAGGAATACATTACATTTTACAATATATTTAAATACAAAAAAAAAAAACGTTATTTTAAATTGCAATAATATTTCCAAATATGCTATTTTTTTATTTATTTTTTTACCTTTTTAGGGATGGGACTGTCTCTCTGGCCAGAGGTGTCGTCTGGCTGCCGTGCACGCTGTGAAATGAATATCGATAAGAAATAAAAAATAAAATAAATAAATAAACAACTTAGAACTAACAAAAAAAAAAACCAGAACAGAAAAATGTCTGCTACAATTCCAGATACATTTATAGTTTTTCAGGTAAGTGTGCAGGTTTTCGCAGACTAATTAACATATGAAATTAAATTCTCGAGGAACTGCATAACATTTACCTTCACTGTTGGGTCAACACTGGGTTTCAGGGCCGTTTTCTCTGTACCAGGAAAGAGCTGTTTTGCCTAAAATAGAAACAGAACATCAACTCATAATTTGACTTACCACCAATTTTAGCATTTATATTTGTAAAAACGTGCATAAATCATGTTTTACATGTTCCAGGCAGTTTCTGCAAGCATCTCTGATAAGCTGCTCGGGCTGGACGTCAACTCCAACATTCTCTTTCACATTGCTGGCCGCTTTCTCAAAAAACTGCAAAGAAAACAGTAAAAGAAAAAAACATGATCAAAGCAATTTAAACACATGTAACCAGTGCCAAAATAATAATGTGATCGATCAGTCACCTTCATATATTTTCTGAACACAGCACGGATGTCTTCATTGAAGCTGGGCTGCAGAACGGTCCGCAGAAGATCCATGGAAATGACAGGGTCTGTATAACTACACACAATGACATTGATGTTTCGAAAGAACCACAAATCTCCTACAAATGACTTCATTAGAGCACATTATCCTGCGATAGGACAAAATAGTTTAACAATGAAAACAAATGTTGCACTTCATCTTAAAATACCTATTAGTGGACTTACCTAACGGCCATCTGTGAGCGCCGTCCTCTGCGATGCACCTGTCTGTGTTTGATCATGATGTTCCAGGGATTCTGCCATTCGGAAAAACATTTTCATAAAATGTAAATGGCCATTAAAAAAGAATGCAACAATCAAGATCCAATCAGGACAGCCCTCTTGCACGATTAATAATATCATGAAAGTTCTCTTAATAAATAATTTATAATGGCAAGTTTATGCATGTAACTGGATGGTTTTACTATATATATATA
>NW_015552615.1:1633999-1635023 GCF_001515605.1 Sinocyclocheilus anshuiensis | reverse complement strand
TATATATATACTGATAGATAGTTCTTAAAAAGAAAAAATATATATAAAAATAAAATAATTATATACATGCATAGATAGCTAGACAGTTCTTAAAAATAATAAAATAAATAATTAAACAAAACATTACTGTAATAAGAATTCAGGTGTTTAAATTAATGCAAAAATTGTTAATTGCCCTAAAAACAGGAATAATTTTATTTGTGCACAATATTTTTTCTTTTATATATTTTTGGGTGAAATATGTTCAGTTATGGTGCATAGTCTACAGCGAATGGCGATGAAGATGGTGACACGAGTTTGACTCGCCGCTGTCTGGACCTGCTGCTCGGTGAAATCCTGCTGGAGCCAGTCTCTGCGTCCCTCACTCCTCTGGGCCCCCATCATTCACCATCAATATATTCTCAGCGGATCGATGAAGATCGATAGAAAGGCTCCAGGGGTTTCGTGATGCTGATCGGTAAGTGTGCACACCACCGCTGCGAGCTGACAGCAACTCAATGCAGTCAGATAGCCGGCGAGCCAAGTCAGACCCTTTTGAGAATAACAGGTTTAACGGCACGCGTTTCGAAACAATGAAGTTATCAGGAAAAAAAACACTGTTTGTCAAAGTTCGATAGCTCGATGAATTGTCAGTCGCTTCCTCAAGCTCAATAATACAGTGACGTGAACAACGTTCTTGCTCGAATTTCAAAATAAAAGTCTAAGATCGGTAGTGCGCATGCGCACCCGCACCATGGGCGTGGTCACGCGTCAGTCCCACACGGAGCGAGCGGCCATCATTGGTGTGGCACGGAAGACACTTGTTTGAGGCGAAATTTATGTCCAGATAAATATGTTCCGCAAATGTATAGAAAATATATATATTTTTTAAATAATATTCTTCTCACCAAGGATATTCGATAAAAGGACGTCACCTGCAAACTATGCATTTACCATGACACTAAACTATATATATATATATATATACAGTGGGTACGGAAAGTATTCAGACCCCCTTAAATTTTTCACTCTTTGTTATATTGCA
>NW_015552615.1:1630596-1633806 GCF_001515605.1 Sinocyclocheilus anshuiensis | reverse complement strand
TATACACACACACACACACACACACACACACACACACACACACACACACACACACCCCAACTCCAAGGTACTTTAAATGATACCAGGTATACATAAAACCTGGTATTATCATGGTACCATGTCCAAAATAAACAATGGTAATATCATGGTACTTTTTGTTAGTGTTACTGTACAATTTCCTGTACAATGATGACACTTCAAATATGCAAATCAAATATGTACAATAAATAAAATAAAAAGGCCAGAGATTGGTGCATGATTTCAATATTTTACTGAGAGCTTTTCTGATTCAGAGGAAAATCTTTATACCACTTTAGGTGATGGGAAATGCCACAACACTGATAATATACAGGTAGAAGAAAAATGATATAAGCACAGACATATTTACATTCACTGAATCTTTGTCTTCATCAGAATAAGATTACAGGGGAGACATTCATGGCATTTTAGAGGACAGTGAATCAACAAACGCAAATATAAATCAATCAACATGACTGATAAATACAAATCGGTTAAAGCCTAGTGTGGCAAAGCGTACGACTAATTAAACGATACAGATCTGTACAATTTAGATTTTTTTTTGTAATGAAAAATATCAGGTCATGCAAAATAAAAACCCAAACATACCTTTGTAAGAAAAAGAGCAAAAAAAAAAGTTATAAAAATAAAGTTATGAATAAATGGATGTTTTTGCTGGTTACACTGTATGCATTACTGATGCGTTCGTACACGATTCTACTTTAAGATACAAGATAAATTCCTCCTCTTTTAATAACACTTTGGTTTAGTTTAAAACAACTATTTCATAAATTCTATAATTCATAAACAGCTATTTAGAACCAAAACACTGGAATGCTTTTAAACTTCATATAAAAGCCATTTCCCAAGTTTGGCTACAAGACAATGTAGTCCACTGAATAAAAACAACCAAACAAACCTATACTTTCTTACAGATGGAAGTGATTGGGCTTACAATATGAATTTCTACATGTGTATTCGCAGGGCAAAAACAAACAAAAAATAAAGATCCACCATTGTAGTGTTAATAATCGCAACATTTAAAGTCCAATTGTAGCAACAAATCCATCAGTAACTTTTCTCTTTTCCTTTTTTAAAATGTACATTCAAAACGCTGCCCAGTGATACAATTTAAACCAATATCATGTAAACAAATTTCTGATTAGAAAAAAGAAAAAAAAAAGTAAACTTTTAAAGCACTTTTCAAATACAAGAAACGATGAAATCAAGGCAATAGCAACCAATTCTAATAACTGGACGCCAATGCAGTTATTAAAGAAAGAATGAGCCACTCGTTTACTGCTTCGTTTGAGTTTCCAGGTGTCGTTGCTCTCAATTATAAAACAACCGAAATGAGAGGTAGACTCACTGGAGAAAAAACGAGGGGCGTACGCCATATTATCGAGCTAATTCATTCTCAATAAAACACCACAAACAGTTGGAATAATGCTTTCATAACTAATAAGGAATTTGACTTTTCTTTTTCCACTTGCTAGACCTAAATGCTACAAACTGACATGACCCAGAATGCCACATTAGGACAGGCTTGTACTGTACAGAAACCAAGAACGCAATAAAGGTAGAAAATCCTTACGGTTCAACAATTTCAGATTTGCTATTGTGTTCTGTACAATATTTTAGAAACAAAAGAAAACGGACTGGCTTTCACTGCAGATGGATGACTGGGGTGGAAACTAGATTATAAATATTTTTTCTGCTTCTTTACTGACCTTTTGTTATTACATACAGTATATATTCTGACATGAATCAACCAAACGTGACCTCGCAACTCCAAAAGGAACGCCTATGAACGGGTTTAACAGGAGCTGACGAGAAGCACTAACGCTAATTTTTAACATAGCTGCCTGATCGCCGATCGTCTTCTGAATCATCTAAAACAACAATATACAAGCATTGGTGCGTCAACTCATTGACAGCTTCGTAATCCTGCCAGTGACAAAAGCACAGAGTTAAAGAGTGAATATCACAAAGCCTGTCTTATTTCAACCCAAAATCAACAAAGAAATATGCTATTTTATTTTACTTATAAGAATATGAAGCCTATTTAAAAACTGTTTTTGTAATTGTATATTATTTTTTATATACACTAACGCAAAAAAATTAAAAATAATTTACTACCGTGATGCAAAATATATTTAGGTAGTAAAACCCCAGTGCTAACATGTTGCATTGTGTTTAATTTAATCTAGGCTGACTTTATTTTTTATATATAATTGTAATAGTAACTTTTTAACTGTAATACAGTAAATAATTACTGTAACAAATGAAAATAATGTAATGAAAGATTAACCATTTAGAATAATGAAAACTACAAAAACTCAAATGAAAATGGAAAAACTTGCATGATTGTTGAAGATGATGCTAATGAAAAACTTAAAAGGCTTTCTGCTTTTTCTTTACGCAAAATAATTTTCTTTCGATCTTGGTGTGAAATATGACATTTCAATTAGATTCACCCTAAAAAGGCCAACAAAAATAAAAATAAGATAGACACGACTACATTTATCATCTCTTAAAAAAAAAAAAGAAAATGTGACCAAACTTATCAATACACTGATATAAAACTCAACAATTATGATAACATAACTCAAAAAACCTAAAACAAATAATATTAAATAATAGAGGTGGAAGTAAACAAATATGGTTCTTTCTTCTTCTCGCGTGAACATTTACATGCCCAGTGCCCATCTAAACCCAACAGCGCAATATTAAACCTCTCATACAATCATAGACTCTTTCCCATAAACATACATACATACATACATGTGGCCACACGCCAGCGCCGCGGTCTAAATGTTTGTTGTGTCCGGAGCAGTCTTGTCAACAGGACTGCTGTCGTCTTGAGTCTTAGCCACACGCTCCTGTACCGGTTTGGAGTCTTTGTCTCCTGTACTGGTGGAAGAAGGACCAGGTGAGGGCAATGAACGGCCGCAGACCTTATACGCCGCCAGGAACTCCTGGATTCTCTCCGTGGTGGGCTCCCATTTGCTAAAGCCACCGTTGTTTTGGAGGAAAATGACTGCTGTTCCATGGACAGACTTGTAGTACATCTCTTCTCTGAGACACAGAGGAGAAACATGAGTCATGGCAGCAAAACATGAGTTAAAGGGTTAGTTCACCCAAAAATGAAAATTGGCTTGTGTTTTACTCACCCTCGAAGCATCCTAGGTG
>NW_015552615.1:1611314-1630457 GCF_001515605.1 Sinocyclocheilus anshuiensis | reverse complement strand
TCGGTTTGTACTTCTAATTCGTGACCGGCGTTTTGTTTTGTTCTCTCTCCGCATTCGTCACTAATCACACAACGCTGACGTGCTACGTCATCCGCCAGCACGGCTTCCGCATATGACAGTTGGCGGAAGTGATAGAAAAGTGTTAAGAAAAATATTTTTCTTACAAAAACACATGGATTCGCTACAGGAGGCCTTTATTCACTCCCCGGAGGCGTGTGTCACGTTTTGTAATGGATGCGCGTGCTGTATTTGACGACTTGTGGACTGTTCAATTACAACACGCTGACTGCAATGATAGAGCTTGGAATAGCCAGGACAATTTTTAATATAACTCCGACTGGATTCGTCTGAAAGAAGAAAGTCATATACACCTAGGATGCCTCGAGGGTGAGTAAAACACAAGCTAATTTTCATTTTTGGGTGAACTAACCCTTTAAAGGAATAGTTCACCAAAAATAAAACCCTCAGGCCATTCAAAATGTAGATGAGTTTGTTTCCTCATCAGAACAGATTTGGAGAAATGTAGCATTGCATCACTTGCTCACCAATGGATCCTCTGCAGTGAATGGGTGCCGTCGGAATGAGAGTCCAAATAGCTGATAAAAACATCACAATGATCCACAAGTAATTCACACCACTCCAGTCCATCAGTTAACATCCTGAGAAGCCAAAAGCTGCATATTTGTAAGAAACATGATTAAGATGTTTTTAACTTCAAACCGTTGTTTCCGGCTAAAATACGAGTCCATAATCAATAACACTTCATCCAATGACAAAATCAATCCCGTTGTCCTCCCACATTTTTGTTTAGAACCGTTTTCATATATAAACAGTGCTTGATCTGTGCATATTTCTCTACTGATTCAGACGAGATGACATTTTCACTGGAGGAAACAATATTATGGACTGAGGACTCATACTTTAGCCGGAAGCAAAGATTTAAAGTTAAAAACGCCTTGATGTATTTGTTTCTTATAAACAAGACGTTAATAGATAGACTGGAGTGGTGTGGATAATTGTGACGTTTTTATCAGCCCAGTTTGATCAGTTTGGACTCTCATTCTGACGGCACCCATTCACCGCAGAGGATCCATTGGTGTGAAAGTGATGTAATGCTACATTTCTCCAAATCTAATGAAGAAACAAACTCATCCACATCGTGTATGGCCTAAGGGTGAGCACATTTTCAGCAAATTTTCATTTCTGAATGAACTTCCTTTAAACTTCACAAAACTGGTGGCAATTGCAGTTTAAAAGAACTTTTGGTTCGATTTGTGCAGTGAACAAGGAACTAAAACCACAAGAACAAGGAAACAGACCAACAAATGTCTGACCTTTTGCAGATGTGCTGCGAGCCGCTGCGGTACTCGTGCTCCAAAGCAGGCACAATCATCTGGTGCCTGCGGAAGCGACTGGCCTCCATCCGTGTCAGGGCAGGGGTCGGCGGGTCACGCCACTCTGGCACAAAGATGATGAAGGACAGCGGCTCGCTGGAGTGTTCCAGAAGATCCTGAGAAAGACAGAGAGACAATGAGAATCCGTATGGGAATGTATATGTAATATATTCTGATCTAACGACTTTGGGATGACGTTAAGAGTCACTCACCTCAAAGTGTTTCACCATGGCATCCATGAGTTCCTCACAGAACGGAGGGTTGGCCTCAAATGAGCCGCTGGCTGGAGAGAAGCTGAGAAATGGCCTGTGAAGACAGAGATGAGTGATACAATATAGCAAATTAACCTCTCTGAAAGAAGCCATGCTTGCTTTTATAAAACAACTGAAAAACTGAAACTGAAAAATTACAAAAGTCAGAAATGTTAGGACGGTGTTTTACAAAAGCGATAATGGTTTTGGTTTTATAATTTTTAATAAAATTAATACATTTTAAAACCAATTAAATTTATTTAAAATAAAAAGAACATGATACTAAATTAAAAATAGATAAAAACTAAAACAAATAAACCCCAAAAATATAGTAATAATTGCAATGTCCAAAACATTACGGTACATTACTTTGGCTCATTCAGTAACATTTAGCAACTCATTTGCAAGACATTTTATAATACACAATTGTTCAATAAACAAGCATCATTCTGAAATACGTTTATCCTCAAAAGCTGTTGGAACATCACTTTTCATTGCCTTTTCAAACCACAAAAATAATACTAATGACCAAGAGCACATTTACATACCCTCGAGATCCAAAGAAGCCATCAATGTCTGGAAACGCGGAGCAGAACTGCTTGAAATAGCAGTTAAGAGGAGAAGCGAAGCACTCGAATGTCACTCCAAACTGTTTGTTGAGAGCCTCAAAGACAGGAACAGGCAGCGCCCCCTGCAGACCAGACCCCTCGTTCACTCCGGACCCAAACATCACCTGAGATTCACAAGAGGGCGGAAACACACGTTGATGCTGCATTTGGCTTCCTGATTGGCTACCAATGTCTGTAATATGAGTATTACCTGGTATCTTTTGTTAAGGCACCACACACGAGATAGGAACTTTTCAAACCTCGGGTCATCAATACAGCTGTACCGATATAAGAGTTCCTGTTTGTGCCAGAGAAATAAAGGTAACAAAATAAGAATCCAAAGTATCCAACCTTAATCGGTTGTGAGCTAGGGCTGGGAAAATAAATCGATGCATCGCGAATCGAGAAATGATTCAGCATCGATTCTGAGATTTTCCGAATGCATCTCTATTCTTTCTCAAGTTGATTCTGAGCTTAGTTTTGAACAGCAGATGGCACTGCATGCTTTAGAAACAGCTGTACTCTGCTTGTTTCCAAATCCTTACACACACTTGAAACTAAAATAATCATACATAAAATTCGAAAAGGTTGACGCGAATTACAAGGGTGTTCACAGTGGGCTGTGTTTACATTAATCTCGCATCATAAAAGCATTCTGAGCCGAGGTGAAATTACATGACTCTTCAGCACTCTTCTTCATGAGCATTTGAGTGTGCGGATAAAAAGTAGATTAGAGCGCCATCTGCTGTTAAGCTCAGAATCGACTCCAGAGAGAATCGCAATGCATTCGGAAGATCTCAGAATCGATCCACGAATTGATTCTGCATCGATTTATCGCCACAGTCCTATTTTGAGCTAGTCTTAGCATATACACACCAGTTTGCTGAAATGACCGCGGTTGACCTTCACCATTTCCCCTTTATACCGCAGACAAGCAACGTCATTCTCGAAGTGCAGCTCAACACGCGGCTGAGGAGGAGACAGGATGGACAGTCTGACTGGATAACAATACACCAACCGGTCCTGGACCTCCGTCGGCTCTGTGCCGTCCACTTTAAAGCAAGAAGAATAAATCACAAAGGCTCTCAAGTCAAACCTACAGTGAAGGGCCAAAAAAAAATCATCCTATTTTTGTTGGAGCTGGTCGATTTTTGTCCACAATAAAACCCTCATTGGCCGTTGTCCAGATTCACAGACATCTCCAGCTCCTACCTGAGATGTTGCACTCTTTAAGCAGAGTGAGGTGAGCCTGCCGGATCCTGCGCACATATTCTGCAGAAATATGGTAGATCTTTGAACAGATGCCCTCGACGGAGTCCTTTGCCACGGACGCCACGTGAGGCCCGCACTGCTTCCGCAAGTGCTCGAGTCGATCCTGAGGAAAGATCACGTTACGGTCATGCATATGATGCCTTGAAAGGCTGTCTAGGTAGGCAGATCAGGGCAAAACGAATGAGAACGTACCATGTAGTCCTCCTTGCTGGCAGAATGGTCTCGTCTCAGCCAGTTCATTGTGTCCTCGACGTTCCACTTCACCACCTTCCGACTGTCAGGAGTTGCATTTCTGTGCAACCGGGAAATATTACTTTAATACAGCATTCCTGTTCATCTCAAAGAGTTTTAGTAACCGACATGAATAATTACCTGGAGTCAATCATTTTCTTGGCCGCCTCTGCATATTTAAACAGGAGTTTCCTGGCCTCTTCCTTGTATTTGATACGAGAGAGCCTGAAATGTGTTGGAAAATTATTAAAGCATTGCCATATTGAAACATACAACACAAAAACAATGAGAAACGTTGAACACGGATGTTCTAGTACCTGATGGGGATGTCGTTCATGATTTCTCTGAACATGGATGGGGAAATCACCGGGTCGCATTCGCTGGGCAAGAGCGGATCCAGACCTTTATCCACCACCTTTCTCTCCAAAAGCCAGCGGTTGAAGGATTCCCGCGGGGGCTCTATGCCTGAAAACAGTCAATCAATTGTTTCCATCAATTATTTCTAAACAATATTCTATTAATTATATTTATAGCATTTAAAAGTTTGAGGTCAGTAAGAGCTTTTTTAATGTTGAAAAAAGAATCTTCTGCTCACCAAGGATGCATTTATTTAATCAAAAATACAGTAAAAACAGCAATTTTGTAAAATAACTGTCTTGTATTTGAATATACTTAAAATCAGTGTGAATTTCGTCAACGAAGATGACGACGAAAAATATTTGTTAACGAACCTTTTTTATGCGACTAAGACGAGACGTTGACGAGCTACAACTAATATCTGATGATAAAAACTAAACTTTAAATTAAAGTTAGTGAAGGCGGGATAGGCGGAATCGCGCTGATAGAAGTTCACAGTGGTGAACTTTCTCTCTCGAGTGCTCTTTCTCGCTCCAATTCTTAACATCTTTTGTTGGTTAACATTAATGACACAGATAGGTATTTAATTAGAAATGCTGTCCATTTAGAACGTAAACAGGTGGGTGAAAACTGAACGCGTGTCAGTATTACAAGCATACCTTCCGTCTTAAATGGACAGCATTTCTAATTAAATACCTATCTGTGTCATTAATGTTAACCAACAAAAGATGTTAAATAAATGTATACTTCTTAAGTAAACTCACTGTAAATGAGTTTAATTTGCATCTCTACCAAAAAATGAAAATTGTCATCATTTATTCCAGTTTTTCCAAATTCAATCCTTGATTCAAATTTCTCATAAGCTTAATTGATTTGGTCTAAAGAGAGAAGAATTAATGAATATTTTTGTTTGAAGACTACATATAAAATAGCTACCAAAATAAACGTTGGTAACTGCAGTTTGACAAAGTAATGGCTAAAAAGTAATGGCTAAAAGTTGACAAAAATGCAATGACTTTTCGTCGACTAAAACTAGACTAAAACTATGAAAGAAAAAAAAATTAATAAACAACGACATGTGTAAATAAAATAATATCAGCATATGCCATTCTGTTTCAGCTGCGTCACGGCGGATGTTTCCTACGTTGTTGTGATTTGATCTGAATGACAACAGCGTATTCGTGTGACGCAGCTGACACAGAACAGCATTCGCTGTTTACGTCCAGCTGATATTCTCCAAAATGGTGCTACAGGGTGACGCTGAGGAGACGAATTGTTGAATAAAGTCGTTTTTTTTTTTTTCTTTTGCGCACAAAGTATTACAGCTAGGATGACTTGAGGGTGAGTAATTTATGACAGAATTTTCATTTTTGGGTGAACTAACCCTTTAACACTGCTTAAAATGTAATTTATTCCTGTGATGCAGCTGAATTTTCAGCATCATTACTCCAGTCTCCAGTGTCACATGATCCTACAGAAATCATTCTAATATGCTGGTTTGCTGCTCAAGAAACAGTTATTATTATTAACAATGTTGAAAACAGTTGCGCTGCTTCATATTTTTGTGAATACATTTACGGTTACACATTTTTTCAGAATTCTTTGATGAACAGAAAGTTCAAAAGAACAGCATTTATTTGAAACGAATCTTGTATAACATTAGAAATGTCACTTTTGGCTTACTAAATAAAAGTATTAACTTCTCCAGTTTCCTTACATTAACTTTGCACTGCACTCATAAACCATTAACGCTAACCCAGACTGGAATTACTGGGATTATAAAACAATAAGTAACAAAGCTACTAACTTCACTACATTTTCAGCAGCATAAAAGTAGAAAACAGACAAGTTTGAAAAAAATTCTCGCATGTAGAATGTAAAGCTTTTTTATAGGAACATATTCAGTGATATGTGAAAGCAGCGGTGTGCTCATACCCTCACGCTGAGAGCACAGCTCGTGGTAGTGCTGCCGCAGCTTGGTGGTGAGTTGAGCTCTCTGCAACTCGATCTCAGGGTGTGGAGGCAGGTGGTTCGCCGGGGCTCGCTCGCGGATCACAGCGTTGGTCTGAACGTCCAGGTCCCAGTAGACTCTGAAACACAGACCAGTTCAGACACGTCATGTCTACAGAGCTGAACCGCTGTCAGGATATCTGAAATCACTTTTTACTTTCACTTTTAACTGATGCTTTTAGCCAATGCTACTGATTAGGGATGTAACGATTCACTCAACTCACGATTCGATTCACGATTTATTTTTTATTTTTTTATACAAAATGAGATTTAAGACAAATTATAAACAAAATGTGTCCTTTTATTATTGCTTGAACAAAATGCTGCACGTTTCTTTGTGAAATTGAAATATAACACTATAATAATATACTAATATAGCACTTGCATATTACTGCTCTTTTGTTGGTTTTGATTGCTTCTATTGTCCTCAGTTGTAAGTTGCTTTGGATAAAAGCATCTGCTAAATAACAAAATGTAAATATAATATGATCCAAACAAAGATGCTGCATACATGCAACATGAGCAGTTTTTAATCTAAATTAGATTGTATAATTTCGAAATTTGAAGCAAAAACAGAGTGGTCTGACTTCAGTTTTGTGAAACTATACATAAAAAATATCTGCATGAAACAGAAACAGCAGACGAGCTGAATGAGACGCAGATTCACTCTCTGCCAGCAGGTGGCGCTTAAAGCGTTTCCTTGGTTTGCACTGTAAACAAAGCAGCGCAGCACTTATGAACATTAATATGCATTATACAGAGGCAAGATGAAAAGAAAAAATACCATCTAAACTTTTCTAAAGACAGTAAGTTCCCCTCAGACATACATTCATATAAACTCCTGCCCCTAATTGAATCGCGATTTGTTTAGCATCTCAACCGTTTTGAATCATCACATATTTGATTTTCAACCGGCTCGCGGTTAATCGTTACATCCCTACTACTGATAAATGAGGTATAAACGGAGTCCATACTCACACAGAGGGCCGGTACGGAGCCGGTGCAGGTACGCTGGTCTGGCCTTGTTTATCATCTGTGGTGTTGACCCAGGGTTTGACTCCTGGCGTGCTGGGAGAAATCGGGACAGTGGGAGTGGTTGGAGTGACTGGAATCTCAACCTGAAATCAAACAGAAGCTATTCACTTAAATATGACCAAACGAGTTGCTGATAAATAGACATTGTTTAGGAAGTATCAAATAATATGTTTTAACTGAGATCTTATTCTTTTTTATGTGCTTTATGTATTGTATGTTTTAGGGCTGCACGATTATGACAAAAATCATAATTGTCTATTATTCCCTTGAAATTGTAATTGCGATTATTAATTACGATTATCACAATTTACATTGAATGATGTTTATACCATTGTTTGATGCAAATGCATGCCGTATTTTTATACGAAAATAAACAAGCTGAAAACACTAACTGAAAAACCTTTAGTACTTTTCTATAGTATTAAGCCTCAAATATACATCGGATTGGTTTCTTCTTTAAATTATAAAAAAAGTAAAAATATGAATGGTATTATAATGTTATACTAAAACTAAAACAATGGAAAAACCCTTAAGATAACATGTAGAAAGAAAAAAACATATCTTAAGCGTGCAGAATAACATAAGTGGACTTTGAACGATTAATTGCCGCTTTGAACGATTACGTAATTGTGGCATCCATAATTGTAATTGCGATTAGAAATTCGATTAATTGTGCAGCCCTATGTTTCTCAGGAGATATTAATTCTCCTGTCAGGCTGTTATTGAAAATAAGAACCTGTTCTTAATTGACTTGCCTGGTTAAATAAAGGTTAAATAAACAAAAAAATAAGTTATTAGGAAGAAAACGGACCTTTGGCCTCTTGAAACTGTTAGGGCCTGCTTGAGCATCCTCCGATGGATGTCTTTTACGCTGACCGTTGCCCAGACCGGTGTCACTCATTGCCTCGCCAGAGGCTGGAGCCGCGTTCAAGCCCAGAGGATCGGACTAAAACAATGGCAAAAACAGGACAGTGTTGTTATTGTTAACAAATTATTAGTTATCCGTGGAAAACAAAATTTGCTTTTATGCATTTAGCGGATGCTTTTATCCCAAGCGACTTACAAAAGTCGCTATAATAAGGAAAATATAAATTTTAGATGAAAATTTTTTACTCAACTTAAGTTAAAAAATTAAATGTTTACGCTGAAGCAGTAAAATTAGAAAAACAAAACAAACATAAAAATATACTATAATTATACAAAAATATTAATTAATAATATAATTATATAATTAATACTAAAATAACATTGATAAGCACTGATAAACAAACCAAACAGCACATATGACAACGCGATTACTAAAATTAAAATGAAAAGTATCAATTTGAAAATATTTAAAAAGCCAATTAAATATCAATACTATACATAAAAAAAATACTAAAATAACACAGATAGGCCCGGTTTCACAGACAGGGCTTAGGTTAAGCCAGGATTAGGCCATAGTTCAATTAGCACATTTAAGTAGTTTTTAGAAATATGCCTTAGATAAAAAAAATTACTGGTGTGCATCTTGAGACAAAACAATGAATCTGACATATTTTAAGATCAGTCGCTGCAAGTTTCCTTCAGTTAAAACAGCCCAGACATGCATTTTAGTCTGAGACTAGGCTTAAGCCTTGTCTATGAAACCGGAGGATACAGTTTTGTGTGTATCAAAAGACCCGTATTAGCAAAAAACCCAAAGAACAATGTAATAATTAAAACTTAAAATTTAAATGAAAAAATATATATATATAAAAAAAACTGTATATCCAGTATCTAAAATAAACAAAAAAACAAACAGAACTGTATACCAATAAACACTGTTAAAGTGTTTCCCCTAAATGTTACTTACATCCACAATAAATAGATTTAATTGGCTCTGAAGCCTGAACTTACAATGACATCATGCTGGCCCAGGACAGGCATCTCCCACAGCGACTGATTAGTGAATCGATTGAAGTAGTACGGCCGATTCTCCCTCTTACTCCAACATTTAGACCATCCAGCCTGAACCAGTTCATCTGTAAGTGAAACTAAAAATCAAACGCACAGGACACAGCAGCCCCAAACGGAGCACTGAAGAACACAGGGAGTCCCATCAGTCATTTAAAGGGTTACTCCACCCCAAAATGAAAAGTTTGTCATTAATCACTTACCCCCATGTCGTTCCAAACCCGTAAAAGCTTCGTTCGTCTTCAGAACACAATTTAAAATATTTTGGATGAAAACCGGGAGGCTTGTGACTGTCCCATTGACTGCCAAGTTAATAACACTGTCAAGGCCCAGAAAAGTATTTGGAACGACATGGGGGTAAGTGATTAATGACAACATTTTCATTTTGGGGTGGAGTAACCCTTTAAAGCCTGAGAGATACACACCTGGCAGCTCTTGGATGGGTTTGCTGGTTGAGGGTGAGAAAGGAGCCGCCTGTGACGTGGACCCGGTGGGCGACATGACCATCGCCGAGTCTGCCTTTTCTGTTCCGTGGTTTTCACTCGTCATAGCTCCTCATTTGTCCTGTCTTAAGATTGAAAAGGTTGCATTTTTACCAAATTAAAGCATTGCAAATCTGATAGCAATATACAGGAAAGTCATATTAACCCTAAGTGTAGTGTTTGGGGCCCAAGAGACCCCCATATATAAAACATGCAAAACTGAACTTTCACATCCTAAGCTTGCAGAAAATTAAAGTTTATATATGACTGCCAAGTAAATTACACTGTCAAGGTCCAGAAAAGTATGAAAGACATCGTCTGAATAGTCCATCTGCCATCAGCGGTTCAACCGTAACGTTATGAAGTGACGAGAATACTTTTTGTACACGAAGAAAACTAAAATAACGACTTTATTCAACAATTTGTCTCCTTTGGTCTCTCCGCATCACTGTAGCGCCATTTTTGAGAATCTTGTCATAGCTCCTCATTTGTCCTGTCTTAAGACAAAAAATATTGCATCTTTACAAAATGCAAGCATTGTAATTCTGAGAGCACTACATAGAGTGGTCACATTTAGCCTAAATGTGGTGTTTGGGGTCCCAGAGTCCATGCATAAAAAATAAAATAGGAATAAATGCAAACCAATTTTCACATTATAAGCTTAGATTGTGATAAAACAGAAGATTAAACTTCAATAATATAGGTATGAATTGGTCTGAAGAACATATTAAAATAATTTGAAGGCAATATATTATTATTCCAGAGTACTGGGGTCTCAGCTCCCCTAAAACAAAGTCAACAATACAAGCTGATTCAATTGGATTATATTTAGCTATTAATCCCAAAAGGCAATTTAGTTGTGGACATACCAATAAAACAGAGACTGAAGCAGAAAACTGTAATCAAATAAATAGTTGAGTAAGAGGTAAGAAAATGATGACAACATTTTCTGTTTTGGGGTGAAATATGCCTTTAAGTCGGCTGAGGTGGATGTGAAAGAAAAACTTCCCAGGAAAAGAATGCAACTTAAACATAATAATGAAAGTGAAACTTTGGATCCTCCATTTGTTAAACATTCACTAATAGAGTTAAAAAGTGTTTCAAACCATCATTTTATTCATAAAACTGATTCCCAAAGAGTAAAGTACTTTAAAAAAAAAGCCCACACTCTCAAAAATCACAAGCTTGGCATTGAAAATGGTCAACATGTGACCGAAACGTTTGCCTTGTTTTTCTCATTAAATTGCTTACATTGTTTTCATCCCGCTTGGGATTTTTGTTTTTTGAGAGTGTGCTGGCTTTTTATTTTTATTTTTTAAAGGGGTCATATGATGCGATTTCAACGCTTGTCGGAAGGAGGGACTTTGTAGAAAACGAAGTGTTTGAGAGAGGCGGGGCATAGAGGACCTACAATAATGTACAGTATTTGAAAAATAATGTGTTTTTTGAACATTAAAGCATGTCAACATATTCTGTTACACCAAATACACAAAATAATGATCTTTAAAAAAGCATAATATGACCCCTTTAAGTACTTTACTATTTGGGAAACTTTTTTTGGTCTACGCACCTCGGTTGGATTGTTTTGACGGCACGGTGAGTCTATGGCTGTTATTCAGAAAACTGAGCCATGACCTACCAAAAACTAAAGCAATATTTATGAATATGGCAATTATACTGTAAGATAATATTTCAAAGCATAGTATTACTACAGACAATAAATGCACAATTAAAACTACATGAACTGATCCACGATCAGTGCTCTAAAGATTTGTACAATAAAGGACTGTACAAATTTAAATTTTACTATACTAACAATAATTGTATTGAATACGGCATTTGCAAAGAGCTATGATTACTGTGGTATTATTTTGTATGGGATTTCCAGGAACCAAGTACCTTGCAAATAATATGTTAAACGGTTATTACTCAGTCATCATAAGATAAATATTCAGTATTATGCTAAAGTGATGGTAATACCATGTACGTGTGTAAAAAACTGAGGAACTTCCCTGAATACCATGGTACTGTGGTAAATGTAAGGAAATGGCATAATGGTATTACGCTTAAAATTACAGTGGGCCGAGCTGCCATGCGTTTAAATACTGACAAAAAGTAATTTATGGTTAAATCTCAGAAAATACCCGAACACAGGGTTTTTCCACAAATAAACCTTACAAAAAGTATTATGCCAGTAACATGGTACGGCGATGGTATCGGAGACTAATACGCGTCTAACACCGTATTACCGTGGGGTTTTTGTTTCGTAAACCCAGGTATCACACCATACATCTTGTATCTATTCTACGCGAATGTGTTTACTGCGTTTATCGTCGTTAATAAGAGCGCAAATGAGCGAAAGAAGGGCACGCATGCGCCTGCTACGCCGCCCACCCCAGATCGAGCCAAACCCCGAAAACAAACCCGAAGGAGGAGGAGAACAACATCCAACAAAGAGCTACGGCAGCGCGAGCCGATGTGCAGGAGAGAGCGGGTAAAATAAGACCAGGTGGCGGAGCATCTGGCTTCATTTGGGCACAGAAAGGACGGGGATACATAGGGCCATCACCACAGTGCGTCAAACAGCTCATTTACTGAGTTTAAACCCCGTCAATCTCCGACCGTTACGACCACAAATTTTAGGCGCCACTTTTGCTTCGAAGAAACGGTCGACAAAATGGCGCGCGGTCTCTCGTACTAGGCGCTGCGCTCACTGCGCAGTATAAGGTCTGTTTACTGCGTGCGTTACGCGCGTTTGCAGCAACCGCGGGGATATTATTGTGCCCCGTGCATTCCGCCACACGCCTATAGGTCTAGTGCTGCTCTTCAATGACTGAATCCCTTACCTTGGAGAGGTTTGATGGGAGTCTTCAATAGGCTTTGCGCTATCCGATTCGGACCCGCCTCCGCCTCTCCCTCCCCACCGACTCCGCCATCTTGTATCGGGCTCTCGGACGCGGTTAATGCGCATGCGCGGCTCCGCAGTGGAACGTGTCAAAGCCGCGCGGCCATTTGTAGAGAGGCGTTCATTCCGACTGGGAAATGAAACAAACATAAACAAATCATTTATCTTAGGAAACTATGTGATTGTTCTTCATTGTTGTCCTGAAAATGTTTGTACATTTACTTCAATAAAATGGCAGTGTCTATGTTTTGAATTTCTTTAATCATTTTTAATAGTTTTGTTCCCCTCCAAAACAGGCGATTTAGCTTTATTTCAGTTATACTTTTAGCAAATTAGGTACTTAAACTTTTTTAAATTAAAAAGTTAGCTGCCAAGGCAACATTTCAGTTCAACATTTTCATCTAATATTTATTTATTCCGTTTTAATTACGTTACTAATAATTATAGGCTATTACTATTTTTAGCAAACACTTAGTTTTAGTTCAATTTACTTAATGGCATTAAAAATGTCTATGTTTTTAATTATTATTTGAATTATTATGGTAAGAAACCACTTCAACTGCATCTTTTATTTATATAGCACAAGTGCTTCACAAAAATAAAAAATCTAAATACACACATAACTTACACACAAATAAAACAAACACTTGTAAGGGGTTCCCATAATCAAAATTTCCCTACTTCTAACGTTTTAAAAATCTTATCAATATGCATCAAATAAAGGCTGTTTAAATGATTGTTTTCTTATGAACTTTACCACAATTCCACTTTTGAACATTTTACTTATATCATTACTTCATTTGAACTATTGTGAATTGCAGTTTGAATTCAGCTCATTTCCTATTTGTACATCATGCTATTTGCACTACAGTACACTGATCATGTGTGCTTCACTGGCCATTTGCACTGCTATCATTTATTTTTATTTAAATGTTATATTGCTCTTTTCACTTCTGGTTATTGCTGACTGTGTTTGTACTCTGCAAAATTATTTCTATACACACTATAAATCTATCAAGTTTTAGAATGCATTTTTATGTCAGTGTTATTGTAGTATTATTTATATATGATATGTATTAATACTTTCATATTACTTTTATATTTTCAGTTTTGAAGTTTTAGTAATTTTGTTACGTGCTTTTGTCATTTTTATTAGTTTTAGTTTATGTGTGTGTGTGCGTGCGTGCGTGCGTGCGTGCGTGCGTGTGTGTGTGTGTATGTGTGTGTGTATATGTATGTGTGTGTGTGTGTGTGTATATGTGTGTGTGTATGTATGTGTGTGTGTGTATGTATGTGTGTGTATGTATGTGTGTGTGTGTGTATATATATGTATACGTGTATGTATATATTTATCAGTCTGGCGGTGTGTGTGTGTGTGTGTGTGTGTGTGTGTGTGTGTGTGTGTGTGTGTGTGTGTGTGTGTGTGTGTGTATGTGTGTGTGTATGTGTATATACACTCTTAAAAATAAAGGTGCTTCAAAAGGTTCTTCACATGCAGCAATGCCATAGAAGAAGCATTCAGTCAAAGTTCTTTAAAGAACCATCTCTTTCTTACCTTTTTATAATCTGAAGAACCTAGTTTCACCACAAAGAACCTTTTGTGAAACAGAAAGGTTCTTCAGATGTTAAAGGTTCTTTATGGAACCATTTAGACAAAAGTTCTTTTACGGCATCGTGACGCACCTTTATTTTTTGTTTAGTGTAGCTTTATTATTAGTTTCAGTTTTAATCATTTTATAAAATGATTTTATTTTAATATTTTATTACTGTTAGCTGACAAATCAGCATTTCTAATTTCCAAGTTTATAAAAAAATTGTCACTCAGAAATTGCTAATAAATTTCACAAAGTAACACTGAACTGAATGTGAAATCTGAAACATAAAAAACGTTCTATTTTCTTGTCAAATATACTCCAGTGCTCTTTGTTTTATTTATAACTTTACTCTTTTCAAACAGGTCTAAAAAAGAAAGTTTGATGTGCTCACCCCATAATTAGTGGTCAAAAGCTTGAAATAGCATTTTTTCTGAACTCGATTCTCCAAAGCAAGCTCCACATTGCTCCTCTGTGGTTTTAAGTCGAACCCATTTCTTGCATCATGTGGTTCTATGAAAACTTGCAACATGGGCTTCCAAGAAGTCATGAACTAATTTAAGGTTTAGTCTCCAAAAATGAAAGGGCAGAGCGCTGGAATCTGTTTAATGCAGCCTGAAGCCACCGCACTAGAAATAATGTGAACTTCTAGAAATTCTCAGAAGGGATCGAGTGCCTCCAGCACAAATGGAGGTAGGTTTATGTTTCTATGAGGCTACCCTCTTAAAAATAAAGGTGCTTAAAAGGTTCTTCACAAGCATTTTTGGTTCCACAAAGAACCATTCAGTCAAAGTTCTTTAAAGAACCATCTCTTTCTTACATTTTTATAATCTGAAGAACCTTCTTTCACCACAAAGAAGCTTTTGTGAAACAGAAAGGTTCTTCAGATGTTGAAGGTTCTTTATGGAACCATTTAGACAAAAAGGTTCTTCTATGGCATCGTGAAGCACCTTTATTTTTAAGAGTATAATATGGAAATTTGCATTTTTTATTTTGGCAATCAGACTGTATTCTGGATTAATACGTTTTTTGGCTCATATGATTTATACAGTGTCCTTCATGAAGTGGTTCCTATTTAGAAAATCTGCATGTCAAAGAAGTAAAATATCATTTGTTTTCATATCTGTTTTTTAATAATGCCTATAAGGGGATAACTGTTTAAATTATGGATCACCACTACTAGTTAGTTTAAACAGCCGTGGTACATTTCATATCATATTGTTTTGCCCTTTGACCCAAATTCACATAGCAATATCTGAAATGTTCAGAATTTGCGATTATTGAATTAATATGATTTATTCATTCGGAATTATTTAAAATGTAAATGAAAATATTGTTTATTTATTATTTATTTAAGCGTAATTTAAAACTAAATTTACATAGTCACTGTGCAGTATTTGTGAACAAAACAAAATTTGTAATTATTATACATCAATGTTTAATTATTAATAATAATTACATGGTACTATAATATTATGTATTTATTCTAAAGGATTTAAAAATAAACTTAAAATGATTGTTTATTTAATAAATGTATTTATTTATTTTAAATGATTTAAAATTAAAATGATAATTTATTTATTCAAATATATATATATATATATATATATATTTAATTATTTAAAAGTGTCATTTAAAATGACTGGTTATCTTTATTATTATTATTATTATTATTATACTGTTTATTATTTAAAATCTAATTAGAATGATTATTTATTTTAAATAATAAAAGTTTTTAATTATATAAAAGTATTCTTTAAAAGAACATTTACATACACCGTTTCTGTGCTTTCCCCAATGTGAACAAAACATATCTCGTCTATTTTGCTTGTGTAACATTGTTTTAGTTATTATTTTCTCGGGGTATTGACCTGGAGAAGCAAATGTGTTTGTGAACTGTAGTGACCCCAGTCCCTTCTCAAAGCAAACATCACCTTACGGCCGAAAACACTTGTGAGGATCATTCCAAATCTAAACAATGTCCACTAACATGCACCAGATCTCATGTCATGGCTATTTCTTGTTCCCCAACAAAACTTGATTTATTGCAAAAAACACTCATGTTTTACAAAGAACATGTTCGTCCTTCCTGAAATGTAAAGACATGTGGCTTTCATTCAGCATCATTTTGTGTCAAAGGTCACCTAGGGTATTGCACACGGACAATGCGTTTGCAGAAAGACATTGTCTCAGAGGAGTAATTACCTAAAAAAGCTCCCATCCCGCAGGGTTTTATACAAAATAAATGAGGCATTTGTGAAATCTTCTTTGAAGCGGGGTAAACCAGCCGGACCCTGGGGTCAATGACCTTATAAAGCCCATTTGCGGGACGGTTTGTTTTGATCCTGTTGGTTATATCTGGGGGACTAAAGACAGCTGCCTCCAGCGTCACACACACATGCGACCTCCAAGAGAGCGACCTCATTCAAGCTGTTGGTCACTGCGTCTCTATTATACTGAGCAGTGATATATTAAATGTTTAGATGTTCTATTTACTATTATTGATTTTCTCTGGCGAGTTATTATATGAAATATTAAATAGAATTTAATTAATATACACCATCATTACATTATTATTAAAAATTATACAATACTATAATATAATATTTATGTTTATTTTATTTAGATTTTTTAAATTAAATTTTAATTAATAAATGTATTTATTTTTAATTATTTAATTATATATTATATTTTAAATAAATGCAAAATTACAATTTATTGCATTTATTTATTTTAAATTATTTAAAAAATAGTGCATAATAATTTATTTATTAAAATTACTTATTTAACATGTAATTAATTTATTTATTTTAAATTAAATGCATTTTTTATTTAAAGTTTTTTTTTAAGTCATTTTTAAGTAAAAATTAAATCTAAATTCTGATTTTTTTTACTAAGATTATTTATTTATTTAAAATTAAATTTAAATGTATTTATTGCATTTAAATGTATTTATTTATTTACTAATTATTATTTAAAAGTACATTTACATAAGTAGTTGATGTGCTATATCCCAGTGTAAGCAAAACTATTTTATTTTTGTTTCTACCATTCTGAATAGTTTTATACAGTACTGGATAAATGCTTGCTATGTTACACGTTTACTGTTGATCATATACTTTAGTGTAGTGATTTAAACAAATCTCAAAATGTAACTCATCCCAAACCTTTTGAACGGTACGAATAAAAAGCACCAGAACAGCATTGCAACAACCCAGAATACTCAACTCACAGCAGCAACAATGCACTCATTGGGGATGCTGTCCTCTCTCTCTCTCTCTCTGTCCTCTCTTGCTCTCTCTCTCTCTCATTCAGACGAGGCACACAGTCTCTCCTCCTCTGCACTATAAACACACACACGCAGACACAGACCCTTCACACACACTGCTACAGAGACGAGAGACGACAGACTTGGACTTCTTTCGCTGGATATTTTCTTACATACGCTTGAAAGGCAAGATCATTCTCTTATTTGCTTGCTGTTTGTATATTTAGCTGTCAGGACCTATTTTCCTGCTGCCGCACTGGAGAAGCTCTGTGGTGCAGGAGAGTAAAGCTGCACCATCTGTGGACAGACCTAACTCTGATGTGAGCTTTAAAACTAATGCACGAGGAAGGGTTTTTGGTGCACTATAGTTTTGGATTTGAATTGACTTACATTATTTTTATTTCATTTATTATTATTTTTAAAATAAGTTATTTGGATTTAAGTTGTATTATTTAAACTTTTACATTTTTAGCTAATTTTAATCCATTTAAATTAATATTTTACTTTATTAATTCATTCATATCTATTAATTCATTATTAATTATTTACTTTATTAATTATCTTTAGTCAATTTTAGTCCATTATATAAACTTATGATCTGAAATTATTTTAAACTTGACATCTGTTTCTTCTTATTCACCGATTATGTGTGTATTGAATAAAACTGACATGGAAATTGATAATATATTTGAAACTTTTCAATATTTGACTTTTTTTTTTAACCTATTTGATGATCGTGGACTGAAAAAAAAAAGATGTAGAATTTACTTTGGAACAATTTTCACTCAGAAATTAATAGTAAATTTCACAAATTAGTAGGCAACTACAAAAACACTAACACATTGAATTTTGAATTAGAAAAACTGAAATAATCTTTAACATACTTCAGTCATCTTTGTTTTATTTACAACTTTGAAAACTAATTTTACAGTGTGATTGACCCAAGCCTTCTCTCAACTGTCTCTTGCTTACTCTGTTAAATTAAGAAGGCTACTTGTTGTTTTTCAGCTCTACTGAGGAATCATGGGACTGCTGCAAGTCTCTGTCATCTTTCTTCTTTCTTTAATCACGATGACTTTAGCTGAGCCGCCTGGATGCAAGATCCGCATCACTGACAGAGGACTGGAGATGTGTAAGAAATCTGACAATAAGCTCAATATTCAGACTTAGAATGCAACTATCGTTAGGAGCCTATAAAAGTCTCAGACTGGCCTCTTTTTGACGTTTTTACAGTGAAGGCCGAGACAAAGAGGTTCGTGGAAGAAGAGTTGAGTAACATCACCATGCCAGAGATGCGCGGTAAAGAGGGCCGCTTCCAGTACACCATCAAAGAGTATGTTTACTTCATCTGCTGTCACTGAGTCATGCTCCACACTGCGTCCTCGTGCGGTCATTCTCTCACAAACACCTGAAAATACACGTCAGGATTGAGCAACATTCAGAGTAGAGTTAAGAATGCCTTTTAAATTCCAATTCAGTTCCTGATTTTGAACTGAAGACGCAAAGACGATGCACGAGAACTGCAAGAATGTAAGGGAGGAGAATTATTTGAAACGATTTGAAATTTATAGAAATTCAGATAACTAATTTGTAAATACAAAGGATAGAACGATAGATAGAACGATAGATAGATAGATAGATAGAACAACAGACAGAGAGATAGATAGATAGAACAATAGATAGAACGATAGAATGATAGATAGATAGATAGATAGATAGATAGATAGATAGATAGAACAACAGACAGACAGACAGAGAGATAGATAGATAGATAGATAGATAGATAGATAGATAGATAGAACA
>NW_015552615.1:1602727-1605285 GCF_001515605.1 Sinocyclocheilus anshuiensis | reverse complement strand
ATAGATAGATAGATAGATAGATAGAACAACAGACAGAGAGATAGACAGATACTGTAGAACAATAGATAGAATGATAGATATAACGATAGAATGATAGATAGATGATAGATAGATAGATAGATAGATAGATAGATAGATAGATAGATGCGCCATTTTTTCCCATTTGTCATTTCTTAATTCAGAAGGGTGTGATGGTGCCCTTTAGGTATCAGTGGCATTACAAAAGCGTATGGACTAGAATGACGACCACAAGGGCTGAACGAACCTATGAGACTCCATAATATCTAGCGACGACTCTAACTCTTCTCTGATGTTTGTTGAGTGTGAAGATCACGGAGCTGAACCTGACGTCTGACCTGCGCTTCCAGTCTGACGTGGGGCTGCTGTTCGAGGTGCAGAACTCCTCCATCACCCTCAACTTCCAGAGACGCATCCTGTACTGGCTCTTGTGAGTCTGAACACATCTGCAGAAGTCAAACAACAGACATGCATAATTCGAGGTTACAAGCAACTGAACGAAATGAATACTTTTATTCAGCAAGGATGCATTCAGTTGATCATTTATAATGTTACAAAGGATTTTTAGTTCAAATAAATGCTGTTCTTTTGAACTTTCTATTCATCAAAGAATCCTGAAAATAGACATGTATCACGGTATCAACATTTGACATTGATAATAATTAGAAATGTTTATTGAGCAGCAAATCAGCATATTAGGATGATTTCTGAAGGATCATGTGACACTGAAGACTGGAGTAATGATGCTGAATATTCAGCTTTGATCACAGGAATTAATTACATTTGACAATATATTCACATTGAAATATTGCAATAATATTTCACAGTATTATTGTTTATCAATATTAATATTTCATAATATTTCTCTATTGTTGATCAAATAAATGCTGTCTTGATGAGGTGTCCTTCTTTCTCTTCATTAGTTATGATGAGGGAGCCATCAATGCCTCTGCTGAAGGTGTTGACATCTTCACAGTCCTCCATCTCAGCAAAGACAAGGAGGGACGTCTCAAGATCTCCAATGTCAACTGTAATGCATCCATCGCCAAGATGAGGGCCAGATTTAGCGGGACCCTCGGGTACTTCACTCTACATTGAACTTTGAGCATTGAAAATGACACATGATTTGATTAACTGTACAATTTCTTTGTTAATTGTTTGCTCAGCATTTTGCATGTCTATCTGATATATGGCATATTCTTATGTGTCTCAAAATATTCTCACAGGAGGGTTTATGACTTCATTGGAGCGTTCCTGACTACAGGAATGCGCTTCGTCTTAAATAAACAGGTTTGTTTGCTTTTTTCCAGTCAGGATTAGCAGATGCTAGTAGGGGTGCTTAGTTACATATCACTGCTCATTACAAATACAGAGTTCTGGCATGAAACTCTAGATGGCGCTGTTCGATATGTCTAACTCAATCTGACCTAATCACATGGCACAGCTGATTGGTTCTCTCCTGTATCGGTAACCAATGAGCTCGCTGCTCAACATTCAAATATATGACTAATGCTTGCCGTAGCAGTTGCAGCTTGCTTCAGAAACCCTCCACCTTCCCCAGCTCCACCTGTATAGATCTGCTACAAGGTGATTCATGTATGCTATATGGGGGTTATTTCATGTATGTTATATTTGCAGCAGCAGTATTTCTTACATGCTCACAGCAGCATGTTGTGGATGTATTGGCAGTAGCAAGTCTCGGTACTTGCTCTGCCGCAGCAGCAGCAGCGTAGCAGATCTATTCCGCCAAGACCAAATACATTAACATTGTCATGTACATTACCATGCCAATCCCTCCGAGAGTTGTCATGACAGAAATAAAATTATTTTAACTTTAATGACATTTTAACACATTTTAATGAAAGATAACTTTCGCACATATGTCTCTGTCAGATTTGTCCTGCTTTGAATCATGCTGCACTGGTTCTGGTTAACCAGCTACTGGAAACAATCCCAGGTTAGAGAACGATGTTGATCATTGTAAAACTGTCGTGAAATATCGATCTGTCAGACTCGTGTGTTTACGGGAATGTGTTTTTCAGTGCGCGCGGAGGTGGACAGTTACGTGGGCATCGATTACTCACTGCTAAATGACCCTGTGGTGACGGAAACTAGCCTTGATATGGATTTTAGGGTGAGTGACAGATGACTAGTTACTGAACTTGATATGCAAGTTTACACAAAGGTTTTGGGTCAGCAAAGATACATTATTTATATTTATCAAAGAATTCAGAAATAATTTATCATATAGCTCAACTGTTTTTAACACTGATAATAATCAGAAATGTTTGTTGAGCAGCAAATCAGCATATTAGAATGATTTCTGAAGGATCATGTGACACTGAAGACTGGAGTAATGATGCTGAAAATTCAGCTTTGATCACAGGAATAAATTACATTATATTACATTGCATTTAATTACAGAAGAGTTATTTTAATTTGAAACAATATTTCACAATATTACGGTTTTTACTGTGCTTTTGATAAAATATATGAAGCCTTGGTGAGTTGCTGCTGTCGAAAACATTTAAAAACTAAAA
>NW_015552615.1:1596034-1602356 GCF_001515605.1 Sinocyclocheilus anshuiensis | reverse complement strand
AGTATATATATATATATATATATATATATATATATACTGTATATTTAATTAGATGTTAAAATATCTTATAGTGATATTAAGTTTACTTATATTACCTTATATATTTTTTACATTATTAAATAATGCAAATCTTAACTTGTCCAAAACATATTTTTAAAAATATATTTTGTGTTCGCCCAAAAATGTATTTTAAGACTGCAAATGTATTTTCTTCCTGATTTGAAGTACATTTTCTATTAGTCTATATATTTTGGAATTTAAGGGTGTAAATGAAATACAGTTTTTAATTTGAAAAAATATGGTGCTGTTTACACAATATATTTAGCATATATTCTACATATATTTATATACAGTATATAGAATTATGGGTAGAATATATGTCAAGTTTTTTTAATGTATTATTTATGTGTTTCTCTCCCTCTCTCGTCTACACAGGGCATGTTTTATGACCTTAAGAATGAGAACGAGATGCTCGTGAACTACGCTGTGAATCCGATAGTGAGAGAGTATGATCGTATGATCTATCTCGCTCTCTCTGAATTCTTCTTTGACAGCGGCCTCTTCTCTTACTTCAAAGGCGGACTGTTCCAAATGCAGATTGCAAACGAAAGAGTAAGACACCATCCAATACACTTCAAGGGCATGATACACTAATAAGACAAAAGCAACTATTGCTCGACTCATTTCAGATGCCCAAGGACTTGGAGATGCTCCTCAGGACCACCTACTTGGGGACAATCATGATGTTGGTGAGCAAAACTAAGATGTAGAAATCACATAGCAATGTCCCAGCAACCATCTATTCTCTGTGTTTGTCTGTCCAAGCAGAACCCGGCTCTCATGGAGCATCCTCTGTCGCTGGAGTTAGAGGTCACATCTTCTCCTCGCTCCACTATCAAGACCTCTGGCGCCAGTGTGGCTGTCAATTGTAACGTCAAAGTGTTGGTTCTTCCTCCAGGAAAACCAGCAGTCCAGCTCAGCAGCATGACCATGGTGAGGAGAACTACAGTATACACAATATATACAACCAATAGTTTCAGAATGAAGGGATGTTATAAATGCACCAAATTTCATCTTGTGCCAAAAATAAATTCATCTTGATTTTAGGAAGGCAAATTCAACGCAAAAGTATCAATGAAGGGCAAGCGCTTGGCCATCCATTTAGATCTGAGAAGGTGAATATGATGCACAAACACTGGACTGTATTTGACTCATTTTTAACATTGATTTTGAACGGATAATCTGTTTTCAGGTTTAAAATTTTCTCCAATCAATCTGCTCTCGAGTCTTTGGCTGTAAGTTTGCGTTTCCAGATAGAAATATATTTGATGTAAAACTAATCAAGAGCAGATATAGTCAATGTAATGTATATTTTCCTTCAGCTTATTCCACTGCAAGGTCCGTTGAAAACGATGCTGCAGATATCTGTGGTGCCTCTCATTAACAGTAAGTGAAACAATATATATATATTAAATGACGTCTCATGCTCAAGGCTGCATTTACTTGATTAAAAAATAACAGTAACAATTTTGAAATATTATTACAATTTAAAACAAGTGTTTTTTATTTGAATATATGTTAAAATATAATTTATTCCTGTGATCAAAGCTGAATTTTCCCAAACATATTCACTAAAATATTTCAAACAAATCTAAATGTGTTTTCATGCAAGATTACACTAAGCGAGGTGTGCAGATCCCTCTTCCGGACGGGATTGACTTCATTGAAGAGGTGGTGGAGTATCACAGTGTAAGTGGCTGGTAAAACTTTTAACATCTTCAGCAAATTTTGATATGCTCAGCTATGATTCTCTATCTTTGATCTCACAGGGCTACATCATCGTGGGGGCAAACCTACACTTCAGAACAGGTCTGAGAGAAATAATAGAGAGGAAGCTGTCGGGTGAGACAGACAACTCAATTTAAGACCGGAGAAGAGCCAGGCTAACATTACCGCATGTACAAAGTCATGCACGGATACTAAAATATGGAGCAATAAATGGAGGTTGTAACTAACCTTCCAGCAGAAGCATGATGTTGATTAACTGTACAGAACATTTGATCCTCAAGACCTGCTATCGTTACAGTAAATTCAACCTCACATTCCTGGTGTAATTGTGAACAGTTTGTACTTTATGCCAACATGCAATCCCTATTTTTTCTAATTTCCTCCCAATACTTAATGCAATATTATACTGCTAATATAATGAACATTGGCGGTGTCTAACAATTAATGAGTGCAAATTACCAACCTTGTCGGCAAAGGCTGTTTTCACTATTGTTTAGGAACTTCACCTTTAGCACGAATAGCGCATTTTTTCTTTTTACACTTTGTGCAAACAGTATCTATCACTATTTGCTCTCAGTGTAAATACAGTCTAATTTTTTACACTCAGTGTAAATAGCTGTTGCATGAAGATTACACCAGTATAAGCAAATAAGTATATATTTGCAAAAAGCAGCATTACCGTTTGGGTACGTAGAGGTGCTCTTGAGGATGGTATTTCAATAGAAAACAGATCCCCCACAAACCAATACAAAGTTACATTTAGACATGACTCTATTCTAATATCAAACACCCATCCAATTAATCAGTGCATTACTACGAAGTACCAAAATACATTTTTTACCCACATTTCAGAAGCAAAATGGGTTGCAAATACAGGTTCATGTTGACTTTAAAGTATTGCACCAGTGTCTGAACCCTGAAAACACATGTACAACTCTTATACTGTGCGCTTAGGTGTATAAAACAATGTATTTGTACTTTTAGTTGCATTTTATGATTTTTTTGCACAAGTTTTATCGTATATTGATTGTTTAATATGAGATAGGTTTGCCATCCTCATCTGTGAATAAAATCACTGTACCTCTTTATAAAAATGACATGTTAAAAATCAGCAAATGTTACTGTTTTTGATCTGAAAACTTTAGTTCATCATTGAAATGATTGAAAGGGTTTAAAAATGCACCGTTTTCTAAAATTAAAAGATCACAAAGAAAAACTTAATCATAGAAAATTTCTTTAATTAAAAAAAATAAAAACTGGGGGGGAAAAAAAAAAAAGATAAAAAGGCACAAAAATGATTCCCTTATGAGCACAAAAAGTACCAGAGATAATGTACATCACTTTAAACCACAATCAAACAAGCAACTCAGTGACACCTCAACAAACGTCTAGTTATCACAGCGAGGTATTAATACCTGAAGGGGTGACAAAAATAATCTGTGCGACGATGATTAATAAAAGCTATAGATTCATGTTTAATAGAGAAGACATAAGCTAAAATTGCGCAATAAACACTCACAGCTGATCGGATCGAATTTCAATTCGTAAACACTCAGCATCTCTCACGATTAAATCAATCATAATCAAAGATCGACGGAGGAATATAGACATCTGTGAATCTCTTAAACACATACGATGAAACATCCTTATGTACAGTCAGCATGACTTTAGTTCACAGGCTGGCAACTAAACTACATAAATACATGATCAGTTTTGAGTGGCAAAGTGACAGAAAACAGTCAGTGGTCCATCCATCAGAAACATTTTACTAGTGTGACAGTGCAAATCCAGATTTAAAAAGAGTAAAAATCCCCGACTGTGTTCTAGTAAGGTTGTTTGGTGATGAAGCGACTGAACATTGTGAAGGCCGCTATGGGTTTGTCAGTGGGAACCATGTGACCCGAACCCTGTGGAGGACATAGATAAATACAATGTAAAAAATAAAAACAAAGCAAAAATAATAATAGAATACAAAAAAGAAAAATAAATAAAAAGTTCACAGAGAAAAAAAGCTCACAGATGCATATACTAGGTAAAACTAGTTTACAATGGAAGTGTATGGAGTTCTCCATTCTAAACCCAATTAAGCTGCGTTATGATGCCTAAAATGCTATGTAGGCAGCTCAGGAGATGTTTGAAATAACGTTGTTTGATGTTTAATGCAGTCTCACCTTCACTGTGAGGAAAGCGATGTGGGTGAATTCCTTTACAAAGCCGCCGATCTGCTGAGTTTCACCATTGAAATAAATCCAAGGTCTGCGCTGCACCTGCACCTGTTGGAGAAGATAAAGAGACGTTGTTTATTCTGCTACAGCAAAAAAGGTTATTTTAGACCACAAACAATATGGACCGTCTAATACATAATTGTACAAAAATGGCAAGAGTTTTCTCCAAAAAAAACAAAAAAACATTTAACAACAAAACAACAAATTTAATGTTGTTATTTCTGCTTTATTTATTTATGATTTAACACCATGTCTGCAGCAATGGCTATATTCATGGCAAAAATAATTCAGTTGCATAACTCAAATTAGGGCTGCACAATTAATCGAAATTAAATCGCAAAGGCAATAAATCACGATTAGGCAGAAGCTGCGATTGTCATGCATATCTTTCAGTGAAGCACAGTTCTGTGATCATCAGTAAATCTCCATCCGAAGGCCAGAGGGCGCTCTCGCGCTGAAACTCCAAATATGCCCAGAAGAAGAAATCCAAGAAATGCCTATCGCTGCAGCTGAATAAACAGAAGATTTAACTGCTTTCAATGATTCAACGTGACTAATAAACACACGACTACGACAATATATGGTTTATCTGAGTGCTTATTATTATAATTTTCATCATAATAAAGTATATCTATAATGAAATGCTAATCGACATAGTCTTTATCACTGCTTAGAATACAATGAAATATTGTGTGCCTTAATCTGTTTAAGCCACATCATCTCACAGAAGGATTTATTTCAAACACTCGACTGACGTTATGAAATGAGTTTGGAGTAAAAACATGTTATTAAATGTGGTATTTTCACGTGCTTTCAGATGGAGCAGCATTTACTACACAGAGCTGTAGTTCACTGAGAAGATACTCAAACAGCTGTCATTATCGCGAACGATTTAATCGATTTTATATCCTCTGCGATTATGAATGCGATTTTGCGTAGCTTGTCAGAGAACTACAGCTCTGTGTAGTAAATGCTGCTCCATCTGAAAGCAGGTGATGGAGATTTACTACTAATCACAGAACCGGCTTTACTGACAAAATGTGCATGACAATCGCGATTAATCGGGTTCGATTAATCGTGCAGCCCTAACTCAAATTCAATCAATATCCTTTCAATATAAAATTTAGAAAAATGTAACAATTTTATCTAAAAACAAAACAAAAAAAAAAACACAACAAAAACTAAAATAAAAACAGTAATAGCAATATTCAGCTTACTATATGACAAGATCTAGACTTATTTCAGGAGAAACCTTTTAAAAAAATGTCAATTAATATATTTTCTGAATAAAAATGTGACCCAGTATAATTAAAAAATTGACTAATAAATATCTATTAAAAATATCATATTAAAATATACTACAAATATTGTATTAAAATATACTATAAAAATATAACATCTATTAAAATATGATTTCTTTTTATTATAAAAGTTACATAATATTTTTCTAAATATTATTTGTTATTATTAATTTCTCCATTTATTTAAATACTACTACAAACAAACAAACACACACACAAGTCTTTTGTCTTATTGACTGGGGGTTAGGATGCACAGATATTTTTTACAATTTTCACACACACACACACACACACACACACACACACACACACACACACACACACACACACACACACACACACAGTCCCCAGACAAAGACTAAAAGAAAGTAGGACACAATATCAGTGGGCAACAACTCGCCTCTTGCTGGAGCGACTCCACAAACCATTCGTCTCCTAGGAAGTTGCAGGCCATGTCCACATCTCCATTATATACCAACACACGGTATTTCTGTTGAAAAAAAAAAAAAAGTAATTAAAATCAATAAGAGCTGGTAAATATTTGATTCATAAGAGTTTACATTTCCATCACTCTAACAATTTTATCTAAAAACAAAACAAAAAAAAAAACACAACAAAAACTAAAATAAAAACAGTAATAGCAATATTCAGCTTACTATATGACAAGATCTAGACTTATTTCAGGAGAAACCTTTTAAAAAAATGTCAATTAATATATTTTCTGAATAAAAATGTGACCCAGTATAATTAAAAAATTGACTAATAAATATCTATTAAAAATATCATATTAAAATATACTACAAATATTGTATTAAAATATACTATAAAAATATAACATCTATTAAAATATGATTTCTTTTTATTATAAAAGTTACATAATATTTTTCTAAATATTATTTGTTATTATTAATTTCTCCATTTATTTAAATACTACTACAAACAAACAAACACACACACAAGTCTTTTGTCTTATTGACTGGGGGTTAGGATGCACAGATTTTTTTTACA
>NW_015552615.1:1595289-1595909 GCF_001515605.1 Sinocyclocheilus anshuiensis | reverse complement strand
AAAAAAAAAAAAAAGTAATTAAAATCAATAAGAGCTGGTAAATATTTGATTCATAAGAGTTTACATTTCCATCACTCACTAGTGCTCCAAGCAGCTTCAGGTACTGTTTCTTCACATCCTTGAACAGCCGGTTATAGTTCAGATTGACTTCAGCACTGCAACAAACAACCAGACACAATTGCACATGAAAATCCTCTATCGCAAAACTCATCTGCATGGTTAAAGTCCACTCAACACACCTACAGATGACCCAGTCCAAAGCATTGGGCGAGATGTGGAGAGCAGACTTCACCTGCGGGTTGTTGAGATACAGGGTGGATGGAGTAGAGTTGGTACACGGAGGATCCAGCCTCGAAGATTTGAACAGGGAGACCACACCTCGCAATTTCTGATTCAAGGAGAAGATTCATGTGGATTAACCCTCAAAAGCACCACATAAACGTGTTAACACCATGACCATGCACAAAGCTTTGTTCTTCATAGTTCTTAAAGGGATAGTTCACCCAAAAGCAAATATTCTGTCATCATTTACTCACAAGTTGTTCCAAACCTGTATGCGTTTCTTTGTGTGGAACATAAAAGACAATATGTGACCCTGGAGCACAAAAGCAGTCTTAAGT
>NW_015552615.1:1577856-1595224 GCF_001515605.1 Sinocyclocheilus anshuiensis | reverse complement strand
GCCAAATATTGTCCTATCCTAACAAACATCCATACATCAATGGAAAGCTTATTTATTCAGCTTTCAGATGATGTCTAAATCTCAATTTCGAAAAATTGACCCTTATGAATGGTTTTGTGCTCCAGGGTCACATATTATTAAGAATGTTGGTAACCAAGCAGTTGATGGTCCCCATAGACTTTCATAGTATAATTCTATGGAAGTCAATGGGGACTAGAAACTGCTTGATTACCAACATTCTTCAAAATATCTTCTTTGTATTCAGCAGATGAAAGAAACTCAGAACAGCTTGAGTGTCAGTAAATGACAATTTTTCTGTTTTGGGTGAAGAATTTCTTTAAAGAGACCATTCACCCAAAAATGAATTTATAGTCCAGGGGTCACCAGACTCGGTCCTGGAGGGCCGGTGTCCTGCAGAGTTTAGCTCCAACCCTAATCAAAACACCTGAACCAGCTAATAAAGGTCTTACTAGGTATACTCGAAACTTGCAGGGAGGTGTATTGAGGCAAGTTGGAGCTAAACTCTGCAGGAAACCGGCTTTCATTGTATGGAAATGAGCATGAGAACTGCTAAACATGTCCTTTTGTGTTGCACAGAACAAAAGCAACTCGTACAGGTTTGAAACAACATGAGTGTATTAGTAACGAGCAAGTGACAATGCTCATTTTCATTCTGAGTCAATAAGCTATTTGAAAATGAGACTCTGTATTCCGAATCCGAAAGCAACACATAAACTGGTTTCTCTACCTCGTTCTGCGCTTTGGACCATGGATGGTTGAGGAAGTGGTGGCCCATGTCTCGGATCACAAACTGGCCGTTTTCAATGCTGGTTTCAGAACACAGAACAAAATGACACTGGAACGTCTTCTTATGAACTGACATTAAACCGTTACATAACTGATCCAAGCTCACCTGACTCTCTGCTGAACACCTCCGGCACAGGGTGCATACAGGTTATAAATGTTGAGTCCTGAATTGTAGACTATAGCTTGAGCTGTATAGAGCTAAAGATTGATAGAAAGATAAGAAAAGATTAGTAAAGAATATGTGACATGACATCGTAAGCCATTAGTAGAGCACCGTTTAACTTACAGAAGTCGAGCAGTTCACATCCTGGTTATCGTAGAAGTTACACACTCCATCTTTGCAGCAAAAAGTCTGCAGGTCATTCCACAAGCTATGCATAAAAAAAAAAAAAAAGTAAAAAATAAATACACAAAGCTACAAAAAAACAATACATAAATAAAATTCACAAATAAATTATTAATTTTATTACAATGTATTTATTTTTTGCCTGTTGCAAGTAATAGTGACACGTGCCTTCACATCAAGCACCAATATATAAGAGTACATGTATAAAAGAGTTGTTAAATAGAGTCACACGAAAAGAGTCACGAGGTAAAATAAATAAATAAATAAATATCACACCTGGTCCCAAGAAGTCCATGATAGTACGCAAAATAGACCAGTGAGTTGTCATTTAGTTCATAACTGGACAAGCCATTTCCAACTGCAATACCCTACAAAACACAAATACACACACGCCATACACTCTGCTGGCTCAATGTCCGTGTTGTTTATGGGCAATACAGTCAAAATAAAGTCCCTCCTACCTGTAAATTTATGCTGCTGTCCTCCATGACGATCTCAGCCAGCGTTGGAATGTAAATGCCTCCGTAACTCTCGCCAGTCAAGAAAAACTCATTCTTGCTGAACTCAGGAAACAACCTGAAGAATTCTTTCAAGGCCAAGTAGTTGTTTGTGGCCACCTGGAAAGTCAGCGATTATACGGTTATCAATTTGGTTTTTGATCATAAACAGTTCAATTAAATATTATCTGTGCCACACCATTAAATACTCATATATATATATATATTTTTTTTAACACATGTCCGAGCCACTCTCAGAGAGACTGTTTACTTTAGCTGCATTCATCGTGAAACTTGCTAATTAGCACATTATTAGTTAAGGCGATTTGCAAAGATTCATTAAAAAAACCTTACACTCACCTCTTCTGTAGATGAGGCTGGATCACGAATGATTTGCGCGAACATAGATGGTTGTGTGCACACACTGCCAACACACATTTCAGTTCAAACAACTTGTAAAAGTGCATGTAGCATTATATGACCCCTTTAATATGATTTAAATCATACCTCTGTGTCATTGGTAGTGTACTTCTTGTCGTCAGAGTAGGAGAAGCCGACACCTGCTGGTGACTCCAGGTATAAGACATTTGCAATCTGGAAAAACAGCCCATGTTTAGTACAATAAAGCTGGTTTGCTACAGCCAAGAATAAAAAACCATAAGAGCATGTGACTGGCTTGAGGGAAGTCGTGGCCGGGAAGTCGTGGCCTAATGGTTAGAGAGTCGGACTCATAACCCAAAGGTTGCGGGTTCGAGTCTCGTACCGGCAGGGATTGTAGGTGGGGGGAGTGAATGTACAGCGCTCTCTCCCACCTTCAACACCACGACTGAGGTGCCCTTGAGCAAGGCACTGAACCCCCAACTGCTCCCCGGGTGCCGCAGCATAAATGGCTGCCCACTGCTCCGGGTGTGTGTTCACGGTTTGTGTGTGTTCACTGCTGTGTGTGTGCACTTTGGATGGGTAAATGCAGAGCACTAATTCCGAATATGGGTCACCATACTTGGCCACATGTCACGTCACGTCACGTCACTTGAGGAAGTGTCATAGTTCAGTTACCGAAACTGACCCCAAGACTTCCTCATTTCACACCACAGAAATAACTCATTAATGCTGAAGTATATGTAGGCTATATATGCGTATAAGTCAAAAACCATACCTTGTTCCAAGCATAAGGATTATATTCTAGAGTTGCACCGTCATCTTGGATCTGTGAATAACCAGAGAGAAGGGATAACACATTATTTAAAGCATTTATGCTTTTAAATATTTTAATAAAATTAATTGTGAAACATCAGTGCAGTTATTTAAAAAAAAAAAAAAAAGTGTTGTAAAATCTCACCAGGAAAGGTCCGTGTTCTGTGAGCAAACCATCCAACGAGCTGCATCCTGGTCCTCCGTTTAGCCACAGAACAACCGGACTATTGGCCGGATCTTTCTGAGACTCAACAAACCTGAACAACAGGAACACAATAATGTTGGACATTTACATATGAGAATTTTCAAAACTATTCTTTTAAATGGAAGTGAAAGTCGGACAGTCCAGCTTACCAGTAGTGAAGGTGTTTGTTATCTGCCACATTGAAGTATCCAGAATAATGCTTGAAGCTGGGCTGTTTTGAAAGTCCAGGAAGATATTTGATCTCATCTGCATCTGGAGCCCCAGAAGCCTCCAGCACCCCCAGCAGCAAACACACCAGCACAAGATGCATCTGAAGCACAGCAAAACACCACAGTTACGGACTTAACCTTCTTATAGAAAAGAAAACTCATCAATTATAATAATCTGAAGCAAAGAGGTCACCAAAAACCAAAAGGGTAATCATCTAACTCAGAGCACTAACCAGGAAATTGAGGGTTTATCCTATAATGACGGTGAAAATCTGACGCATGGACGGATATTATTCAGCTAAAGAAAGATTAAAATTGTGCACAGTATTGTTGTATTAGTCTTACCTTTCCAGGTGTGGGAACAAAAACGTTCACCGGCTAGTAAATTGTTTAAGTAGTCCCAAAATTCATGTGACTTCAACTTTCCCGTGATGAAGACACATGATGTTTTTCGTCCGCGGTGTCAAAATAAAAGTGCAACAAAATTTAAGCTGTCAATTATTCTAAAAACAAAGAAAACAACCTATAAATAAAGAATTATTTATGTTTTCATGCTCATATTGAGGCCAGTATTGTAAATACATTATAAAACACTTTTTGTGCTAATTTTGTGAAGGTAATGCAACAATAAATAAAAAAATAGGTTTACTATTCATACTTTAATTTTTAAGATACTATGTACTTCTAAATGTATTATTTTTTATTTGCAAGTCGGTCTAAATGGAAGCTAAGGATTGTTTTTTTTTTTTAAAGACAATTATTTGTACCGGAATCGTTGTTTACAAAGGAACATTAGAACTGGTACTTTTATTTTGGAAACAGCGTCATCAACACAGTCTCTATTACACTCCGGAGCAGAAGGGGGCGGTAATGCACCAATAAGCTGGATGCCAACTGCCGTTAAACTGGAAAGAAGAAGAAGAAGAAGAACACAGTCTCTAAGAAACTCGCAGTTCCGCACGGAGTTCAACAATATGTAAAACAATAGTATTATTCTGTGTTACAGGTATTTACAGATGGGTCTAAGGAGCCAGAGTCTGGGAGAACAGCAGCAGCAGTTTATATTCCTACTTTTAAAATAAAAATGGCTAAAAGATTATCAGATCATGTGTCAGTTTTTACTACCGAATTATTAGCTATCATACTAGCTCTACAGTGGATCGAAGAAGTTCAACCAGATAGAACTGTGATATGTACTGACTCAATGGCTGCGCTCACTAGCCTACTAAGTGGTAAATCTGAAGCTCGGCAAGACTTAGTATTTGAAGTTTTACAAAGTTTGTTTAGAATAAGGCAGTTAAGGATAGAGGTACGATTCCTCTGGGTGCCTGCACATGTGGGTGTGGATGGAAATGAGGAAGTAGACTTGCTAGCAAAGAAAGCATTAAATCATACACAAATAGAAATTAAGTTAGCTTTAAGTAAAGCTGAATTCAAGAGAGTGATATCATTTGAAGTAAGTAAGAAATGGCAAAAGTTATGGAATAATGGGTCTAAAGGAAGACATCTTTTCCAGATTCAGGAGTGTGTTGGAAATGAGAGGAAAAGATACGGAAATAGGAAGAAAGATGTCATCTTATCAAGACTAAGAATCGGACATTAAACTATAGTCTTTATAAAATAGGTAAGCATGAATCGGAAAAGTGTGACAAATGTGGAGAATTAGAAACAGTGAAACATATTATTGTTGAGTGTTCTGCATATGAAAGGGAGAGATTTCAATTAATTCAAGAATTAGGATGGCTGGGAGTTGATAATATTTCTTTAAAAGTATTGTTAGGAAATGGGTCGAGGCAATCAAGAGTGCAAGAAAATATGTTTAAATACCTGAAAAACACAGGAACAATAGATAGAATCTAGTTTTTTTTTTATTTTATTTTTTTTCCTTTCCCTTCTGTATTTCTTCCAAATTTATGTACACTCCAAACTCCAGATCAGTAGGTGGCGGTAATGCACCTATTTCGCTGGTTTGCCAAACCGCCATAAAACACCAGAAGAAGAAGAAGAAGAAGAAGAAGTTCCGCACGGTTGCGGCAGTTTTGCAAGCGGGAGTTTCGTTTTAATTGTTTAACACAAACAGGACGCCGCGAGAAAATCGCAGGATAGTTTCCAGGTTCCCATGGTAACGGTAAGAGTTTGCTTCCATTAACTGACAAAACCTTTCTTAGGAATCAAAAATTCTAGAGCTCTGTACAGCTGCATTCATTGTTATAAATGTAAGCTAAGCTAGCTTGTTAGCTGCCCTGTTAATCGAAGCATCGATTGTTCTTTTTGATTGTTGGAAGCCGTAAATGTGGTTTTGGTAGTAAGAACACAACGTTTGAATCGTTCAACTCGAACATGAACGCACACGATTGAAAAAAAAAAACGAATTTCAAGCAGCGGAGCGTCTACTGTGCGGAGCAACATGGCGCCTGATCGAATCCCACACTAGACGAAGTGTGCGCGGTTTTCCTTACAGCTTTTAAAAGGACGGAATATGCACGGTGTGCATTTTTTTTTTCACAGGAGTACGCGGTCTTTGTCGTTTGCAGCAACATTTGCGCGGTCTTCTACACGGTTTGATTTCGCGTGACCTCACGACACGGTCACAAAATGTCGGAAGGGTTGTTGTGGCGCCGACGAGGAGGATTTTATATGCTGTCCATTTTCACTTGTTGCCAGTTTTCACTGTCTCTGCCTTTTTTAATAATAAAAAGTGGAGGAAATATGACAATGGAGGATGATAGACAGTGTAACAGATTATTAAAATACTAAATCGCGCGAAATTCCATAGTAGCAGTTTGTTTTGACTCTTTCAACAATGTGAGACCGTAAGAACAGGTGTGTTTTACAGGGCCATACTTCTTGAATGTCTAATATTCAAGCATTAATATATTATAAGTAGTAATAGAGTGCCAAAATACTGAATCATAAGAAATATTTTTTGTTTTATTTAAGTTCATATTTTACCTATTTTATTTGTTGTCCAACGCCTGTTCATCAAAATATATAATTCTAACACTAAGATACATTAAACATGTATAAAATCCTGTTTTGATCATTTTATTTGAATTGACTTTAGTTTTAAGTTTTATAACATTTGAACTCTCCCTGTGAAAATTCGTATAGAAAATGCTACAATCCTACAAAACTTTACTATATTGGTACACACTTACCATCTCTAATTTTTCAGAGTACAGTACATAGTATATAATATCTTATAATCCAAAATTCATGTTTTCACTCTCCATTGTTGGCAGTTGATATTCTTGAGGTAGAGTCATCTGAAAAAGTGCAAAATCATTTAGGTGGAACGACCAGCATTCATCTGGTAAGGTATTGAGCAGCTTTGGAAACTCAGGGTATGATATCATGTTTTGCAACTTAAAATGTCACCAGAATGCCAAAGTGGACCACAAAGTCTACAGCATCTGTGAGCTCTTACCGTCCAACTACTGTGAAGAAAACATGCACAGTAACAAGCGGGCCAAGAAACTGTGTGACGATTGCTTTCAGATGTGCGTTGTAGTGGAAAATTTGGTCTAATGGCAAATATTTGACGTTACTCCTTGAGCCATGATGTCCAGTGTCCACTGTGTTTTTGTTGACCTACTGACTGGTTCATCAAGCGTCGCCTCTATGTTGTGGATAGCGATGTTAGCGAAATTTTAAACTTTGGACAACCTGCAAGAAATTTTTGGGGAGCATTTTATGTTTATCCCCAAGAACAAGCCTTATCTTCAACGACAAGCTCGCATATTTTCCGTTGCGTGCTCTGTGGAAACCCGTTTGTGGTCAGTTTTTCCAACAGGTTTTCCTGTCGTCTTCACCCACAGTCTTTCATCAAATACTTGAGAAATGTGTTTCATTTAAAAAAGGCAATCTGAGGAGCATCTTTGCATGAGACTTGAAGTGCAGCTGCAAAATCCAAGGACTCCTGCGATCAAGGCCTCACTAAGCCAAAAAGTTCATTTATTTTCAGCAATTTATTTGGTGTAAGTGACCGTAAAGTGTTCATATGCCAATTGATCAGGCAGCAAAACACTGCATGTGAATTAAACTGCACTTAGAAATTCTACTTGTTGTGAAGTTTCTCAAGTTTGTCTTTAAAGTCAACATGAAACTAGATTGGCACAGTATTTTAGAATGAAATGGGGTATTCAATTAGAAAATTAATAATGTTCAAATCAACCAATCTACATTCAGATATCAAGATGTTTTAATGAAGTAAATATGGTCGATTTTGATTTCATGTTGACTTCTGCGGTGTTTTCTTACTCTGCCCAGTTATTTTACCTCTGGAATCTCTCTTTTCTTACATGTCGATGCATCGTCAATTTCAAGACCTTGGGGGAAATATAGCTAATCAAATAGTCTTGTAACTAAAATCAACTGCAAGCGTTCCTTGAAAAACGGCCATTGAACCTAAAGATCGTAGAGGCATGTCGCACAGAAGAAGCCGGAGTAATACGCCACCCTCGTACACCACCAACAGCAATGACCCTCGTGAGCTGGAGCGACGGATTTTTGTCGGAAATTTGCCCACGGCACACATGGCGAAGAAGGACATGGAGGATCTGTTCAGGCCATATGGGAAAATACAGGGTTAGTAGCGTACAAACTCAAAGCCTTTTTAGACGTTTCGGGAAATTTCATAGTGTTCGCTGCAGTTTTAACTGCTTTAACCCACAGTTCTTTAGACTTCGGTCTAAAAGCTTTGGTTGCGATTTGCAAAAAGCAAGGGAAGCTAAGGCCAAAAATCCACCAAAAAGCGTCTTTTTGCGTAAAACGAAAATGATTGTTCCCTTTTCCAGCTTTGTCCCTGTTTCGTGGCTACGGATTTGTGCAGTTTGAGCGAGTGGAGGATGCTGAGGCCGCTAAAGCCGGACAAAACGGCCGAATTTATAGAGGTTATAAACTAGGTAAGGTCTGATTTGGTATTAAACACTGGAGTGATTTGGGGAGTTGTTACATCAAGTTTTAAATTTTAGCTTAAGAGAATTAAATCATAGGACCAATTAATTGTATTACTGTAATAACTCCAATATGCTGAATCTAATAAAGCCAAACTTTACCTTAAATATGTTCCTTATGCAAATTGCATATTTAAGTTTAATTTTTTTTTCTTTAAGCATTCAGTCTTGAATTTTTGTACATGTAAAGGTATAAATAGAGGCTATAAATCCAAAGGAACGTTTTACAAATATGTTATATTGGTGTCCTGTGACTTTTTGAAATGAATTAATATGCAGATCCCATGTTTTCCCATTTCACTTGTTCTTTTTGACTGCTGCAATTATAATCTTCTTGACTGTATAATTAAAATTATACAATAGTATCTGTATTTATGGCATTTTTTGATTTGCTAATGCTATAATTTGTACTCTATACTCCATTTGTCCAAAGCGGCAGTTATTGTTAGTGGTCTAATAAGGTCTAATTTGAGAGGTGTTTAATAAGTGTTTACAGCTGGGAATGTCAAATACTGTCGTACACATGATGCACAGGTTCACAAGATCCTTTGCTGCTCATTCCCCATCAGTGTAGTACTTAATTTTCAACTGCTATTTAAATTTTGGAAATGTTTATAATTTAGACACAACTTGTCTATTTTCATCTGATGCAGAATGTCAAATGTTCATCCTCTTGAGTAAAAGAAAAACTCGTTTGGCTCTGAAATATTTCCGTCTTTTGTCATATTGAAAGTTTGGATTGGTTTATTTGCAGATGTAAATATGGCAGCGGAGAGACGACAGAATAAAGCCAGGTCAAGCCCTCCACGCAGGTAAAGTATCGCTGGGATTTTTGCTAATGAAGACGACCTCTATCGAGAATTTTGGTAAACGTTTTTCCCTCCACAATGGAATTCATCAAAAGTTCTAAAATGCATAAATATCATTGTTGAGTGCGCAAAAACGGTTCGGACTATCTTTCTCGTGGCTCTTCGGTTTTTAGTTTGTTCTATTTTTTTTTCCTTTTCATCACTTTTAGTTGTGTCAGAATTAACTGAAATAAAGTTGAAAGGGTCATTTGAGTACGTTTCCCCTTGGTGTGTCTTTGTCTAAACGGTGTGGTACTCAATCTGTTCACTTACTATGCACGGTTTTTTCGAAATTGTCCACTGACAGTCGCTGCTTCCTGCTGGAGTCGTTTTCGAAACTCCAATTAACACTCACTTCAGAAGTTTGTTTAATATTAAAATGCATTAAAACATGATCAAAAACCGAATTATTTCATGTACTCAAGTGGGATGGAAACAATTAAAACTAATTTAAGCAGTTCATTCAATTGTTGGATGCGTTGTTTATTTTTGGAGGTTGGTGTTTGTCTTTCAGAGAAAATGAGACTAATTATTTTGCAGTCGTGGAACAGTGCGGTTCATTGCGTTGGTTTATCTTAAAGCGGTTTTAAAATTAAAAACTTTTATGCTTAAAACAAATCGTAAATAATGCTGCTGACCAAACAAAATAATAATGCTGACAAAATGTAATAAAAGTGCATTTTTATCCTGAAACCTGCTGTTCATTTGACTTAAAAGTAACTTTTGGAAACTAACGGATGGACTCTGGTTTTCATGGTTACTTCAAAAGATAATGTTCGACATCTTTCCCATGACATTCATTTTTGGAGAGCTATATTCAGAGTTTGCAAAGGTATGTTTTATAAGAGAAATGATGTGAATTTTGCGACCGGTAAGATTAATTTTCGGCGCTACCCTCTCATGTCTGTGGTCTCTGGCAACAGGACTCTGAAACTAACTCTGAAAGCACTTAATTGATTTTCTGGTAAAAATAATTTGCATTTGCCTACCTACTGTGTTCTTTGTTTTTACCATTTCACTAACATAATGTCTTTTAAGTACTTGATGGTAAAATTCTCTCAGTGAGTTGTCTAATAGAGCTGTTAGTTTTAGGGGTTAAGTGTTTAGTTGGCATGTGTTGATTGAGTGTATTTTGTCTGTTCAGGCCAGCCAGCTCTTACGGGGACAGTCGAGAGCCCCGTCCCCGTTCTCGGTCCCCAGTGCATGGGCGAGATTCTCGAGACCACCGTGACAGTCGAGAGATGAGAAGCGATAGCCGTGAGCTGCGTCCCGGTCCACCTCGGGAGCATGATGCTAGAGGGCCGCCCGATGAGCGATACAGGGGCTCAGAGAGCAGGGAGAAAGATCCTTCCTACAGGTGCACTCACAATACATTTGAGCGGTTTTGTAGTTGTGCATTTATAGCTCTTGTTTTCCTGTGTTGTAACATCATCTAAACAACATTACTGTGCTTCCACAGAGTGGAAGGGTATGATCGTTATTACCGTGGAGAGTATGACTGTTATCGGAAGAAAGAGGAGCCATACCCTGAGCGCTACAGGGAACCCTGGAATGGCAGGAGAGAGTCTGAGGGTTGGTTGAATTGTTTACAACCATAATATAAAGCTGATTTACTTCATAAAGAAAATTAAGATACATTTTTTTATTTTTATTATTTTTATGACCTATTTTAAAGATCAGTAATTTTTTGCATTGTGACCAGAGTTATTATAGTTAAATTCATTTAAAAACTTTTGTTACTTTAAATAATATAACCGTAATATAAAAGTAAAAAAACTTGAAATTATTATTTCACCTAGTTGCAATATTTTAAAACCAAAAATAATATAAATGACAAAAACAATTACTAAAACTAACTGTATTAAAGTCAAAACAGATAATATAAAATTAAAATATAAAACTAGGGCTGCACGATTAATCGAATGCGATTTGTCATGCGCATCTTGTCAGTAAAGCCGGTTCTGTGATTAGTAGTAAATCTCCAGCACGTGCTTTCAGATGGAGCGGCATTTACTACACAGAGCCGTAGTTCACTGACAAGCTACGCAAAATCGCGTTCATAATCGCAGACGATTTAATCACGCGATTATGAAATCGAAGAAATCGTTCTGCGATTATGAAAGCCGTTTGCGTAGTTTGTCAGTGAACTACGGCTCTGTGTAGTAAATGCTGCTCCATCTGAATGCACGTTAAAATACCACATTTAATAACATGTTTTTACTCCAAACTCACTTCATAACGTCAGCCGAGTGTTTGAAATAAATCCTTCTGTGAGATGATGTGGCTTCTTACACAGAATAAGGCACGTTGAATGCGTTGAATTAATGAGAGCAGTTAAATCTTCTGTTTATTCAGCAACTGCTATAGGGATTTTCTGGGATTCTTCTGCGAGGCGTACTTGGAGTTTCAGCGCGAGAGCGCCCTCTGGCCTTCGGATGGAGATTTACTGCTGATCACAGAACCGTGCTTCACTGAAAGATATGCATGACAATCGCAGCTTCTGCCTAATTGCGATTTATCACCTTTGCGATTTAATTTCGATTAATCGTGCAGCCCTATATAAAACTGTAATATATCAAGGATTCTAAAATAATTTTTTTTAGAATAAACTCTTTTTCTTACAAAGTTCTTTTTGTTATGCAGTGGAATAAATACTACTGCAACACTTTTTGTTATTTTTGCATTAAGATTATGGGAATTTTGTGTGAATGAAAATATCACAATGCAAAAATCTTAAAAATCCTTAAAATATTTAAATATAATGAAATGTTCTCTATGGAGTTTCTCCCAAGTATTGGTTACACTATTTGTTCTAACAGTCATTGTCAGCAGCATTGGTAATTCAGTGGGTTAGTTTAAAGCGAACCAAAGTTTCACATGCACACAGTTTTGGTCATAGAGGGAGCAGAGGAGGAGTATATGTGAAAACTTAAGTGTTTGGTTCTGAATTTACAGAGGAGCGGGTGCGTCCAGAAGAGCGCCGGAGAAACGAACTTTACCGGCAATATTATGAAGAGCTGCAGAGGCGCTATGATGCTGAAAGACCAGTGGACTGTTCCGTCATAGTCGTCAACAAGCTGCAAAAGTGAGTCCTGTGACTATGTTCTTGAAGTGATTAAAACATCAATTGTTTTATTGGAGAGCCTGTTACACTTTCTGCTCTGCGGTTGTGTGCAGGGAATATGCCGAGACGGTGGGCAGGAAGGTTCGGGATCTGGGTATGGTGGTGGATCTCATCTTCCTGAATACAGAAGTGTCATTGACCCAAGCTCTGGAGGATGTGAGTCGGGCTCGTACACCTTTTGCCATCATCATCACCCAGCAGCACCAAGTACACCGTTCCTGTACAGTCAACATCCTCTTTGGGACTCCGCAAGGTGTGTGTCCTTCCACAAAGAGTTGATAATATAAGCCAGTTCACCTGCTCATCAGCTTTAAGCTGGGAAAATCCAATGCAATTAAACACCACAACTACTCAAAACCAGCCCAGTGTTGATATGAGATTGCAGTACAATATTTCAGATGTTCGCACATCACTATATAAGTTATAATCTACATTTTGGATGACCACAGCATACTCTTGTTGCAGAGCACAGGAACATGCCCATGCAGGATGCCATGGTGCTGGTGGCCCACAACTTTGACTCTTTTAAAGTTGAACACCGTGCTAAAGAAAGGGACGAGTTAGCGACGAAGGCGGCCAAGATGGCAGATGAGGTGTTGATGAGGGAACCTGACAGAGAAGGTCACCCTGCCTCCCTTCTGACCCACATCACGCTGCTGTCCGAGGGCAGGTAGGCCAACAAATGCTAGCATTCAAAAGTTTATGGTCTGTAAGATTTTTTTTTTTGGTAAATCTGCTAAATATGATAAATTGATCATAAATACATTAAAATGCTTTTTAAAATGTTGATGAGCGGTGCGGCATGTAAAAGTTGAAATTCTTTAACTTGACGCGGCATCTTAAATACGCTGCAGAAAACATGAGACGCGAGCCCAACGGTCATACACGTCCATCTAGCGTGTGTTTAGACAACAATGGAAAAGTAGCACAGTGGAATGGAAAAACGCATTCTGTATAAACAGACCCTTACACCAGTTTTCAGTGTCACATGATCCTTCAGAAATCATTCTATGCTGATTTGCTGCTTAAGAAACTTTTTTTTTGTTTACCAATGTTGAAAAGTTTTTCTCTTGTAGAAATCAATTTTTTTTATGGCTACAAAGTTCAAAAGAACAGCATTTATTTGAAATAGAAATCTTTTGTAACATTATAAATGCCTTTGTCACTTCTGATCAATTTAATGCAGCCTTGCTAAATAAAAGCATAACAAAAATGACTAACTTAGGACTGTTAATTTTTTATTTTTGTAATGCGTTTCTGTTTACTTAATAGCTGGAAAATATTTTTAACGGTGTTCACTTAAGATTACATGCCATTTGTTTGAATTTCTGTTAATGCAAATATGGATTTTTTTTTTTACTTGTCTTCAGTAGCATTTTTTTTGCTGCATTATTGAAATTGCCATTGAAACTCAGGACATTTTACTGGTGTTAAGTGTCAAATATAATGGATCATCTTTGCATCTCTCAGGTTTATGTCTTCAGATGAGTTGGCCAGGCTAATTGACTATCTGAGAGACAAACGTGATCGTCTTGTCCGAGGCAGTACTGACACGGGTAACTCCATAAGGCATTTTAAACTCAATGTTGTATTACGCTTTACACCTCAAGGCTTACCCTTCACTGTTTTTATTCTCTCTAGTTGCACACCCTCCACCAGCGACCCACGAGCCTTCTCAGCCCACACAGCCTCTATCCGCTCCAGCTCAGCCCGCATACACCAGCCTGCCCCTTCATTCCACCCACCTGACCCCTGCGTCCGCCCCCGCCGCCCCCAACCAACAGCAGGAGCTCCAGGCTAAGATCCTCAGCATCTTCAACAGTGGCAGCGGCACGTCTTCAGTGTCCAGCCCCACTCTGGCGCCCCAAATGCAGGGTTACTCTTCCAGCCTCGGCCCTCATACTGCCGGACTCCAGTCTTCTCATGCAGCCCCCGCTGCCACCGGCATGCCCAAAATCGCTGCTGTCCAGCCGCAGAGCAGCATTATGAACCCTCGGCCTGCCCTGAGGCCTCCTGGCGCTCGTATGGCCGGGCCGACAGGCGCCCCGAGACCGGCAGTCACCACAGGCACTGGCATCAACTTTGACAACCCCAGCGTGCAGAAAGCATTGGATACGCTCATCCAGAGCGGACCCATTAACCACTTGGTGAATATGGGATCTGGTGCGGGTCAAGGGATCCGGTCAGCACAGGGAATGGGCCAAAGCATGGATCCATCACCCATATCCCATTATTCCCGCCATTACTGAAATGAATAGATCTGATACGAATCGAGAAGTCGGCATTGCTCTGAATTATCATAAATTATTATTTTTTTGCTCCCGTGTAATTTGTGATAAAAAAAAAAACGAGTTTTCTGTGAAGTCATAGTTTTCTGGTTTTACGGTTTTTGTTTTTTACTCATCTAACCTTTACAGAGCATGATTGATTGTTTAATGCATCAATAAATGAGAGAATTTCTGTTGTTTTATATGGAATTGGTGCATTGTATATACCAGCCAACTTCTGACTTAATAAATTCATTTTTAGATAAAGAATTTTTTGTCTCTTGAATTTGTTTCTCCAGAATAGTTGTGTCCTACCTATTAAGGCTGAAATAAACAGATTTTCTCTTAATTTGCAGTCTGGATGCAAAGTTGTGGAAAGTCAAAGCCAGTCTAGAGATTTTGGGCAGTTGAAGGTGACATCTCACAGAAAGTCATGTAGTGTATGATGGGCACAGATTGTTTTTTTTTTTTTTAAACTTCCAAGACTGAATTTTAGACAGGTTTGATATTTTGAACTGATTTTAAAACGGATTTTAATTTGTCGTGCGTCTACTGCATTCTTAGAATAAAGCTTTATTGCCATTGATGGTTCTATGATGAACTTTTAACCCACTCATCTGTAAATTCAGAACCAAACACTTGGCAAACCCCACCATTGGAAAATTTTTATGCAAACTTTCTCTGCACTCCTAAAAATAAAAGTTTTTTGTTGGCATTGATGGTTCCATAAAGAACCTTTAATGTCCATGGAATCTTTCAATTTCACAAAATGTTCTTTATAGTGGGTGAAGGTTCTTAAGATTATTAAAATGTTCTTCACACTAAGGAAAAAAAAAGGTGAACCGTTAATAAGAGGTGCTTTGAGAAACCAAAAATGGTTTTTCTATTGTATTGCTGCGAAAACCTGTTTTTAGTTATTTTATTTTTAAGTGTAGCAACAAGGCGCATGTTGAGTGTTCAGAACAACTTAAGTTCTTTAGTAACGAGTTTTTCTTTGCAGCATTTTTCTAATTTGCAAGTGTATGATGCTTAGTGTTTTAAAATCTGTTCAGATTTTAAGTAGTGTATTCCAGCCTTAATTGATGGGATCAAGCATGTTCTTCCATGTCAATAAGTTTTTGCTTAGTATTTATGCTGCAGAAATAGCATGCCACACTGTGTGCATGCAATACCCAAGACGACATGCTATATTTTTCCAAACGTTATCATATAAAGCAGAGCACGCTGCACTGTAAACCAAGCTCTCGGTGAAATATCAATTGCTCCAAAATCCTGCTCCACGTGACCTTATATTAAATGGCTGTGATTGATTGGCATTGTGCACCATTTTCATTTTTAGTGCAGACAAATTTTTTTGTTGCTGATTATGCCTGGTTTACACTAAATGCCAAATTCAACCTTGTTGTTTAAAGGTAACCAAAAACTGGCAATATTAATTAAAACACTATTACTAGAATGTGAATCTGTTTAAACAAATATAAACAGTATTTCACAGAGGAAGTATTTCTCAACACTTACCGTCTCTGCTCCAAAATCCAGCCACAAATGTTCTTTAGGAAGGCCAGAGGACTTCTGTGAACACTTTCCTGAGACATCTTGAATCGATTGCCTTTGCACCAATAAACAAAGAAAATTTAAAAAAGAATTGACTTTGAGAAATGTTTAAGATTCCCCAACATGAGAGGGAACTGGGTTCAAGATGGTTAACTAGTCAACAGTGAGGTTTACTCGTTAGTCTAGACGTTTGTTTGGATATTTTCAGCAATTCCAGTTCTTTAGCTTACAGTTTTCACAGTAAAACCTCCTCAGAAAAGTAATTAAATCACAGCAGTTGAAGTCTTTGAGTCTCTACTAATGAGCTGATGATATTATTCAGGTGTGTACTATAAATGGCATCCAAAATGTGGTGCATTGAAGAATCTCAGGACCAGGATTTTGAACCTTTGAAAACCTGCTTGGAATAAAGACTCGATCATGTAATCCGTAATAAAATGGTATTCGTTTATTGCATTTTGTACTGACAAATCTATAAAATGGAATGGGAGTTTTGCAGAAGCCATAGAGATAAAGCATTTGAAATGTAAGATAAAACTACATTATTTTCTTTATGTACCATGAAACACAATAGATAATACTCATTATTTATCTTTTTAAAATATTCAACTTACACTGACACAAAAAATAAACACCTCAACACTAACTAGTTCTGCTATATTTACAGGACCCACATCCGCCCTTGCCTGTGGTCCCAGATCTGCTGTGTGTACGTCACTGCACACACACACACACACACACAACTGAAAAACGCACAGGAACACACTACATGGCAATATGACCATAAAACCCTGAAACGCACAAAAAAAAAAGAAAGAAAAAGAAAATAGCTATTTCTCCACTGCAATCCCTTTCAAATGTTCATACAAAATGTTTTCATTTCAAATTAATCAAAAACAAGCCTGAGGGATTCAGTCATTTTCCATGTAAAACTTATGTTCTGATCTAGAATTAACTGCACTATCGTTTGCAAACCGTGAAATCAGTGAATTGCCCAAAGCGAGCTATTCAATAAATCACATTTTTGCCTTTCAGAGAAGCAAAGCCAAGACTAAGTGGGATTTTGTTTGTACATTTTCCTTATAATCGTCTCGGATTGTTTACTTCAGCCATATCCAACTTGCAGTTGTGCTGTAATAAAGCAATAATCCATGCAATCTGCTTTTCTAATCAAATTAGTAGGGATTTTTAAATAAAATAAAATTGGGCATACGCATTTTCAGGCAGTCAAATGATATGTGAGCAACACTAACATTTTATATTTTAGTGAATATTTTTAGTCCTTTCAGCTTAATTTGAGTGTTTGAAATTGGCCCTAGAATTAAAAATGAGATTTTTTTTAAATAATATTAATAATGATTA